>NW_015622243.1:0-29286 GCF_000836295.1 Verruconis gallopava | reverse complement strand
TTATATAGACCGTTTTCCTGATATCCTTATTGCCTTGCTCATTCTGATCATTCTTGGCAAAATGATCAGAATGATCGCTCTGACCAATCATCGATACCCTAGTCGTCAGTCATTGGTTAATGCGCTCATTTTGATCATTTTCTCAAAAATGATCAAAATGATCACTCACATGACAAATCACGTGTTACTTCGTAACAATTACCTCTATAAATAGGTATACTAATATATTAACTATTAATCTTAATTCCTTTTTAAAGTTCATATAGTATAGTAATATTCCTATAGTACTCTATCTGGTTATATTATATACTAGTACTACTTATAGTAAAAGCTATACCTAATTATTTTATTTATTATTAATATATATTTATAGATATTATTCTAGTATTTAGTTTACTTATTCTATCTAGCCATCGCTTTATAGATAATATACTATTAATATTCCCTAGATTATTTATAATACTTAATATAATTTCTTCTAGAAATAAGATATAAATATCTTATCTTAGTTAGAGATAATCTTTTCTAATATATTAAATTTCCTTACTTCTTTTAAAAAGACTTTTACTAAATAAGAAGCAGTAAATTATTAAGGAATTAGGATAAATATTATATATTTAGTTAACTAATTAATAGTAACTATAATATTTTCATATTCTATATTATTCTTATCCTTAAAAGGTGGTAATAGTCTAATAAAGTCTATTAATATTTTTTACTAGGATTTTTCTGATGCTTGGTTTAGTTAAAATAATCTATAAGATTTATATTATTTATATTTAGCCTTTTTATATAAATAGCAGGTCCTAATTTAAGTAAAGACTTTTTATTATATCCTAGGAAAGTAATAGTTTTATTATAGTTTTTTTAAAACTTCTTCTGCTTTAGCATGTCCCTATAGAAGTGGTTTATGATATTTAAGTATCTATTCTTTCTTAAGATTTAGAGGTAATATGATTTTCCCTTTATATATATAGACTTATAGTTTATTATTATAGTCTATATATTATTTAATAAAGTCCTTTTTTAATTATTTAGTTTAGATTCTTTGAATCTTAGGTATATTAATTTTAATTAAAGATACTACTTAATATATTATTAAGTCCCCTTCTTATTATAGAAGAGTATATTTAATCTCTATTCCTCTATTATAGTTAGTTCTTCTATTTAATATATCTATATTAGTATTAAGTTTCCTACTCTAATATTTAATCTTAAAATTAAATAATGATAGTTTATATAACTATTTTAACTATTATCTATTTAATATCTTAGTAGTAGTAAAGTTTTAGAGATTCTAGTAATCTAATAAGATTAAGAATATATCTTTAATATCTTCTAAGTAATATTACTAGTATTTAAGTATATTAATAATTACTAGTAGTTCCTAATCTAATATAGAGTATCTAATCTCCATATCTATAAACTTTCTTAAGTAATAGGCTACTAGTTACTATAGCTTATTTTTATTCTATTAACTTAGGACTACTCTAAGAGTATAATTAGAAGTATCTATCTTAATTTTTATTAGCTTTTTCTTATCAAATAATTATAGTACTGGTATAGTTATAATTAATTTCTTAAACTTATTAAAGGCCTTTTAAATATCCTTAATTTACTAAAATTTCTAGGAAGTGATACCAGTATTTTCCCTTTTCTTAATAAATTTAGTAAGTGGTACTATAATCCTTAAATATCTAGAGATAAACTATTAATAGTAATTTATAAATCCTAAGAATACTTAAATTTATTTAATGATTTATGGTTCAGATTATTCTTTAACTTTTTTAACTTTTTCTAGATTTACTTCTAATCCCTTTTCTGATATAATTAATCTAATAAACTTAATTCTCTATTTATAGAACTTATATTTAGATAGTTTAAGCTATAAGTTATATTTCTTTAACGCTTTTAAGACCTTTTAGATATATTTAATATATTCTTTAAGTATCCAGGAATATACTAAAATATTATCTATATAGACTTTAATATACTTATCTAAGTATTCCTGCAATATATAATTTATATATACCTATATAATAGCTAGAATATTAGTAAGCCTAAATAATATTACCTTATATTAATAGTACTCTTAATAAATATTAAATATAATTTTATACTTATTACTCTATTTAATCTAAATTTAATAAAATACTTCTAGTATATTAAATTTTATAAATTATTAAACTCTTTAAAGTTAGTTTTATAACTTCTAGATTAATAGTAGTATTATACTATTCTTTATTATAATATTATTTAGATATTTATAATCTATATAAAGTTATAGTCTACTATTAGGTTTAGATATATAGAATACCAGATATCTTATAGGAGACTTAGATTCTTTAATAAACCCTTATTTTAGATTTTTATCTAAGTATTTATCTAGTGCTTCTCTTTAGTCTACCCTAAATAGGTAAATATTAAACCTTTTTAATTAGGATCCCTTTTTTAGTACTATTTTATAATTAAATAACTAGTATAATAATAAGGCTTCTTCTAAAGCTTTCTTCTTAAAAAATTCTATAAATTCCCTATACCTTAAAGGAATTTAGAATACTATCTTCTACTTTTTTTAAAGCTGATAAATAGCTACTACCTCTATATCTTATATATTTTATTATATAAGCTTTTTTATCTATTCTCTAGTATACTTCCTGGTTTAGATAGGATATTAATCTTTAACTAGAGATATAATTAAGATTAATTAATTAATATATAGTCTTTCATCCTAGAGCTATAATAATCTAAAGATAATATCTAAATCCTTAATATTAGTAATATTAAATATCCTTCTAACTTTTTTATTTAATATTATTATATTAATAGTTATTTTATACTTAATTATACCTTAATCTGAAGTAATTAGGGTTCTATTAATAGTAATAAATAGATATAGGTTTTTCTTCCTATATAAAGGTAGACCCTACTCCCTTATATACTAACTACTTAAGAAGTCTACTATAGCTCCTAAGTTAATTATAACTATAATAGAATTACCTATAATCTTAACTTCTATTATTAGCTTACTTTCCTTTAACTTATTAAGATTTTAAGGTTCCTTCTAAGAATCAACTATTATACCCCTTAATAATTAACCTCCTTATTTCCTGAGAAGTAAAGGTACTCACTTTTATTATCATCAAACATCTCTTTACCTAACTCCTATTCCTTAGAACTTCTATTATCTGAGTTAGATATTCCTTTTATTATTTGTAGGTTTATTTAATATATCTTTTATAGATTATTAGAATCTAGATCTATATTTATCTGAAATCTAATTTAGTATAGATCCTTAAGTAAAACCTATATAATAGCCCTTCTTATTAAATTATCTATTATATAGATAAGTTTTATGATATATATAAAAATATTTTCTATTATTTTATTCTCTTTAGGATTAAGGTTTCTAATTATACTTTAGATTCCTTATGGTGATGGTTCAATATTAATTAATATATTGCCTTCTTTAATAATTCCCTATTATATTAATGGTATACAGTGTCTTAAGTATTAATAACCCTAAGCTATATAGAGGTTAACTGAAAGATACTTATAGTATATATAATAATTATTATTCTTAATACCCTTAATCTGGAGTATTTATTATATTTATATAAAGAAACTTTAGGTGGTCCATAAGGATATTCCTATAATAGTTTTCTTAAATCCTTATTCTTACTATATTCCTAAAATCTATAATCCTGGACCTTGCAATAGCTAATTAGTAATACCTAATGGAATTTATAAGTTATATTTATCTAAATATTAGGATATTATTCTAAGATTCCCTGAATCACCGTCTTATCCCATGGTCCTATATTCTGATTTAGTCCCTATTAATAGATATTATAAGAGCCTTTCCTAAATATAGTAATCTTCTATACTTATATACCAGTTCCTAGAGTCTTAATTAATTATTTTTTAGGCTTCGAATAATTTCAAGTAAAGTATCCTGGTTAGCCATATTTGAAATAATTTCCCATATTAAAAATTCTTAGGCTTAAGGCTTAATTACCTTTCTAGAGCTTATCTATCTCTATAGGCTACAGTCTATAATAATCTATAGAATATTATGGTTATCTATAATTCAGTTAGTATCTAGATATCTTTCCCTACTTATTAAGCTTATTTTTAAATAGAATAGAATTAACCCTAATTACTAATTTAATAAGTTCTATAAAAGTAGATATCTCTTTCTTCTTAAGCTATAACTAGGCTTTAACTTCTGGTTTAAGTCCTGCAAAGAACTTAGTGCAAAGTATATTATTATTCTATTTTAAAATTACTATCTATTTCTTAAATTTAATTATATAAGAACTTACATTAGACTTTTAATATAGTTCTAATAACTTTTTTTTAGCTAAATAAGTCTTATTAACTTACTGGAAGTATTAGTCTATTTCTCCTATAAATACTAAGTAGCTTTAGAAGATCCTTTTAATATCTTAAGGGATATCTCTCCTTTTAAGGATATATTAATCAACTTACCTCTAAATCCAGGTATATACTCTTCCTCTTAAATAGAAAACTATATATATAACTTTTTTCTCTTTGGTCTTGAGCTTATCCTAGTTCTAATAGATATAAATTCTAAGCTAAGACCTAAAGGCCTTATATTTAGATTACTCTCCTTTAAAAGGTTTAGATAGATTAATTTTAGGTTAAGCTATATTATTATTGAACAGATTTTCACTTCTAGAGTCAGAATTTAAATTAGATAAATCAGAGTTATTAGATAATTGAATGTCTGGAAGAATTTCTGGATCCCTTAATGGTGGTGGAGGTGGTGATACTACTATTCTATATATTAATAGTCTAGCAGTATGTTACGAGGTAACACGTGAATAAGATTCAAGAAACCGCTGATTGGAGGGAGCGATCATTTTGCTCAAGAATGAGCAGAATGAGCGTATTAGCCAATAGTTGATGATCAAGGTATCGCTAATTAGTCAAAGTAATCATTTCGCTCAATAATAATCAAAATAATCATAGTGCGCCAGGCGATAAGGACACCAAGAAAGAGGTCTATATAAACATCCTGTCTTTACCAACGATTGTGTCTCTTTGTAATTTAAGTATCTAGTTTATCTAGTAGTTAGTTTAAATATATTCTCATATTCTTAAAGCTTAGACTATTCTAAGTTATAAATATAACTATTTTATTATATTCCTTCCATAATAAGTTCTGATTATACCTTATTCCTTTACTCTAGGAAGCTAAACCCTTCCAAAGTAGCTTATATTAGTAAAGCTAATTAATATTAGGAAAGTATTCCTAATAAAAGTTAAATCACTAAATTATTAGATAGGGTAAGAAATAATATCTTATATCTACTATCTCTAAGAGAAGTAATAGAAGTTAATAATAGTCTGATCTACTAAAGAAGAAGGTTAAAGTTACTTTAAGTACTAGTACTACTAGGCCATTAATATTTAAAATAATAGTACCTCTACTACCTTTACTACTACTAAGAGATTCAGAAGTCCTACCAGACACTCAATTATTTAATAACTCTGATTTATCTAACTTAAATTCTGATTTTAGAAGTGAAAACCTATTTAATAATAATATAGCTTAACCTAAAGTTAATCTATCTAAACCTTTTAAAAGGGAATAATCCAAATATAAGGCCTTTAGGTCCTAGCTTAGGATTTATATTTACTAGAATTAGGATAAGCTTAATACTAAAGAAAAGAAAGTTATATATACTATTTCTTACCTAAAGGGAAATATATATATCTGGATTTAGAGATAAGTTGATTAATATATCTTAAAGAAAGGAGATATTCCATATAATATTAAAAGGATTTTCTAAAACTATTTAGTATTTATAGGAGAAATAAATTAGTACTTTTAATAAGTTAATAAGGCTTATCTAGCTAAAAAGAAACTATTAAAATTATACTAAAAATTAGATATAAATTTCTATATAGTCAAATTTAAGAAATAGGTAGTAATTTTAAAATAGAATAATAATATACTTTGTACTAAGTTTTTTACAGGACTTAAACCAGAAATTAAAGCTTAGTTATAGCTTAAAGAGAAAGAGATATCTACTTTTATTAAACTTATTAAATTAGTAATTAAGGTTGATTCCATCCTATTCAAAAATAAGTTTAATAAGTAGGGAAAGATACCTAGATACTAATCTAATTATAGAAGACTATAATATTCTATAGATTATTATAGATTATAACTTATAGAGATAGATAAGCTCTAGAAAGGCGAACAAGCCTTAAGAAAGCCCAGAAATTTCAAGAAAAATACAGGAAATTATTTTAAGTATAGCCAACTAGGATATTTTACTTAAAATTATTCAAAGTCTAAGAAATAATTAATTAAGATTCTAGAAATTAGTATATAAGTATAAAAGATTACTATATTTAGGAAAGGCTCTTATAATATCTATTAATAGGGACTAAATCAGAATATAGGACCATAGGATAAGATAGTAATTTAGGAAATCTTAGAATAACATCCTAATATTTAGATAAATATAGCCTATAAATTCTACTAGGTGCTACTAATTAACTACTATAAGATCCAGGATTACGGATTTTAGGAGCATAGTAAAAATAAGGACCTAGAGGAACCATTATAGGAATATCCTTATGGACCACCTAAAGTTTCTTTTATATAGGTACAATAAATACTCTAGATTAAGGGTATTAAGAGTAATAATTATTATATATATTATAAGCATCTTCCAGTCAACCTCTGTACAGCTTAGGGTTATTAATACCTAAGATACCATATATTATTAATATAATAGGGAACTATTAATAAAGGTAGTATATTAGTTAATATTAGACTATTACTATAAGGAATTTAAAGTATAATTAGAAATCTTAATCCTAAAAAAAACAAAATAATAGAAAATATCTTTATATATATTATAAAACTTATCTATATAACAGATAATTTAATAAGAAGGGCTATTATATAGGTTTTACCTAAGGACCTATACTAAATTAGATTTCAGATAAGTGCTAATCCAGATTCTAAAGATCTATAGAAGATATATCAACTAAACCTACAAGTAATAAAAGGAATATTTAACCTAAATAAAAGCTCTAAGGAATAGGAGTTAGATAAAGAAATGCTTAACAATGGTAAAAGTAAGCACCCTTACTTCTTAGGAAATAAGGAGGTTAACTATTAAGGGGTATAATAATTAACTCTTAGAAGGAACTTTAAAGCCTTAATAAGTTAGGGGAAAGTAAACTAATAGTAGAAGTTAAGATTATAAATAATTCTATTATAGTTATAATTAACTTAAGAGCTATAATAGACTTCTTAAATAGTCAGTATATAAAAAAGTAAGATTTACCTTTATATAAAAAGGAAGATCTATACCTACTTATTATTATTAATAGAACCCTAATTACTTTAGACTAAAATATAGTTAAGTATAAGATAATTATTAATATAATAATATTAGGTAAAAAGATTAGAAGGATATTTAATATTATTAATATTAGGAATTTAGATATTATCCTTAGATTATTATAGCTCTAGGATAAAAGACCATATATTAACTAGTTAACCTTAACTATATCTCTAGTTAAGGATTAATATCCTGCTTAGGCTAAAAAGTATACTAGAGGGTAGATAAAAAAGCTTATATAGTAAAGTATATAAGATATAGAGGTGGTAACTATTTATCAGCTTTAAAAGGAATAGAAGATAGTATTCCAAATTCCTTTAGAATATAGGGAATTTATAGAACTCTTTAAGAAGGAGGCTTTAGAAGAAGCCTTATTACTACACCAGCTATTTAATTATAAAATAGTACTAAAAGAAGGATCCTAACTAAAAAGGTTTAATATCTACCTATTTAGGGTAGACTAAAGAGAAATACTAGATAAGTACTTAAATAAAAACCTGAAATAAGGGTTTATTAAAAAGTCTAAATCTCCTATAAAATATCTAGTATTCTATATACCTAAACTTAATAGTAAACTATAACTTTATATAGATTATAGACACCTAAACAGTATTATAATAAAGAATAGTATAATACTATTATTAATCTAAGAGTTATAAGACTAACTCTAAGGAGCTTAATAATTTATAAAGTTTAATATATTAGAAATATTCTATTAAATTTAGATTAAGTAGGGTGATAAGTATAAAATAGTATTTAGTACTTATTAAAGATATTATTAATATAGAGTAATACTATTTAAGCTTATAAATATTCTAGTTACTATATAAATATATATAAATCATATATTATAGGAATACTTAGATAAGTATATTAAGATCTATATAGATAATATTTTAGTATACTTTTAGATATTTAAAGAATACATCAAATATGTCTAAAAGGTCTTAAAAGCGCTAAAGAAATATAATTTATAGCTTAAACTATCTAAATATAAGTTCTATAAATAGAGAATTAAGTTTATTAGACTAATTATATCAGAAAAGGGATTAGAAGTAAATCTAGAAAAGGCTAAAAGAGTTAAGGAATAGCCTAAACTATAAACTATTAAGTAAGTTTAAGTATTTTTAGGATTTATAAACTATTACTAATAGTTTATCCCTAGATATTTAAGAATTATAGTACTACTTACTAAACTCACTAAGAAAAGGGAAAATACTGGTATTACTTCCTAGGAGTTTTAGTAGACTAAGAATACTTAAAAGACCTTTAATAAGCTTAAGAAATTAGTTATAATTATACTAGTATTATAATTATTTGATGAAAAAAAGCTAATAAAAGTTAAAATAAATATTTCTAAATATGCTTTTAGAGTGGTCCTAAACTAATAGAATAAAGATAGGTTATAGTAATTAATAGCCTATTATTTAAGAAAATTTATAGATATAGAGACTAGATACTTTATATTAGATCAGGAGCTGCTAGTAATTATTAATATACTTAAATACTAATAATATTATTTAGAAGGTATTAAAGATATATTCTTAGTCTTATCAGATTACTAGAATCTCTGAAACTTCACTACTACTAAGGTATTAAATAGATAATAGCTAAAATAGTCCTATAAACTATTATTATTTAACTTTAAAATTAAATATTAGAGTAGGAAACTTAATACTAATATAGATATATTAAGTAGAAGAACTAACTATAATAAGGGAATAGAGATTAAATATGCTCTTTTATAGTAAGAAGGAGACTTAATAATATATTAGGTAGCATCTCTAATCAAAATTAATATACCTGAGATTTAGAGGATTCAACTTGAATAATTGAAAAGGGACTTTATTAAATAATATATAAACTATAATAATAAACTATAAGTCTATATATATAAAGGAAAAATTATCTTACCCCTAAATCTTAAGAAAGAATAGATATTTAAATATTATAAACCACCTCTGCAAGGATATGTAAAAGTAGAAGAAGTTCTAAAAAAACTATAATAAAACTATTACTTTCCTAAGATATAATAAAAGGTCTTTATTTAGATTAGGACTTACTATTTATATAAAAAAGCTAAATATAAATAATATAAATCTTATAGATTACTTTAACTAAACCAAGTACTAGAAAAATCTTAGTAGGAGATATTAATAGACTTTATTAGACCTTTACCACCTTTTAAGGATAAAAATAATATAGAATATAAAAATATTATAATTACTATTAATTAATTAATAAAATATATAATATTTATTTTAATTCCTTAATAATTTACTACTTCTTATTTAGTGAAAATCTTTCTGAAAGAAGTAAGGAAATTTAATATATTAGAAAAAATTATTTCTAATTAAGATAAGATATTTATATCTTATTTCTAGAAAGAACTATACTAAATATTATAAATAGTATAGGGAATATCAATAGTATATTATCTATAAAGTAATAGCTAGATAAAATAAGTAAATTAAATACTAGAATAATATTTATAAATATATATTAATAATAAATAAAATAATTAGGTATAGCTTTTATTATAAATAGTATTAATATATAATATAACTAAATAGAGTACTATAGGAATATTACTATATTATATAAATTTTAAAAAGGAACTAAGATTAATAGTTAATATATTAGTATACCTACCTATAGAAGTAATACTATTTATAGAAGAATTATAATTACTTTATATTTAACTATAATCTAATATTATATTCTTAAACTAAAAAATAATTCTTTAGGTAAATCGAAAAAGGTCTAAGGGACCAGACCTTAAAGAGGGGAATAAAGTTTATTTTTAATAATAAAATATTTATACTAAATACTAAAATAATAAACTTAATATTCTAAAAATCAGACTATTTAAAATTAAAAGGATTATAAAATTAGTAAATTATAAATTATAATTACTTAAAAATATAAAAATATATCCTATCTTTTATATTTTATTATTAGAAAAAGCGGATCTAGAGACTCCCCTTAATAAGGAGATTAAGTTAGAAGATTCTATTAAGTAAGAATATAAGGTTAAGAAGATCTTAAATTACTAAATTAGAAGATATTAATACTTCTACCTTATAAAGTAGAAAGATTACCTACTAGAAAAAAATATTTAAAAACTATATAAGAACCTTAATTATCTATTTAAGCTATCATGATACCATTATAAGAATCTAATATACCTAAAATCTTTTAGTTTTTAATAACTTAATTAAAGATAGTAAGATTATCTATAAGCTTATAAAGTTTATTATTAAAGTAACTACTATTTTTTACTTATTCTGCTTCTTCTTCCTCTTCCAGTTTATCTATTAAATAAATTACTTTTACCTTTATATAACTCTTAGCTATCTTCAAAATTTTCTAATTTTAAGAGAGTTGAGTAAGGAGTTTTTGTTATATAGCGTTTAGCTTAGATAATTCCTTAAGGTTCTCCTCTATAGCAGATTTAGTTTCCTCTCTAGTTTTATTAAGTACCTCCTATAATATATTAATATACTTTATGCCTTTATAAATATAATTTATATATTTAATACTTTTTAAGGAAGACATAGTAATATAAATTAGGCTATAGATTAAATAATACTTATAACTAAAAATAATTATACTCCTGGACTTCTTAAGTTTGGAAGCAAGACATTTACAGCGAAGAGAAGAAGTTGAAGATATCTTTATTTTCCTTTCAGTAGCTACTAAACTCCTTAAGTATAAAGCTTAGGATAAGCTTACTAAGGAGGGGAATGGTATTATAAGGTAATATATAAATAAGATTTAAGAAACCGCTGATTAGAGGGAGTGATTATTTTGCTCAAGAATAAGCAGAATAAGTATATTAGCTAATAGTTGATAATCAAGATATCACTAATTAATTAAAGTAATTATTTCACTTAATAATAATCAAAATAATTATAGTATGCCAGGCAATAAGGATATTAAGAAAGAGGTCTATATAAATATCCTGTCTTTACTGATGATTATGTCTCTTTATAATTTAACTGTCTAGTTTATCTAGTAGTTAGTTTAAATATATTCTTATACTCTTAAAGCTCAGACTATTCTAAGTTATAAATATAACTACCTTATTATATTCCTTCTATAATAAGTTCTGGTTATACCTTATTCCTTTACTCTAGGAAGCTAAACCCTTCCGAAGTGGCTTACATTGGTGAAGCTAGTCGGTATTAGGAAAGTATTCCTAACACAGTACTAGTACTCAAAGTAACCTTATGTTACGAAGTAACATGGAAATCACATGAAAAGAAAATGATCATATTAATCATTTATAATTAAGGTGATCAGTTTGCATTAGTACAAGATTATAATTCACCTAGAGGAATTGGATAAATCAGGAATACAGTTTGCGATCAGTCTGATCATTTATGATTAGGATAATTATTAAGAATAAGGTAGTAAGGATATTTAAACTAAGGTCTATATAAATATCCTATCTCTACTGGTATTATACCTCTTTATAATTTAACTGTCTAGTTTATCTAGTAGTTAGTTTGAATATTTTCTTATACTCTTAAAGCTTATATTATTCTAAGTTATAAATATAACTATCTTATTATATTTTTTCTATAATAAGCTCTAGTTATATATTATTCCTCTACTCTAGGAAGCTGAACCCTTCTAAAGTAGCTTATATTAGTAAAGCTAGTTGATATTAAGAAAGTATTCTTAATAAAAATTAAATTACTAAATTATTAGATAGGATAAGAAATAATATCTTATATCTACTATCTTTAAGAGAAGTAGTAGGAGTTAATAATAGTCTAATCTACTAAAGAAGAAGATTAAGGTTACTTTAAATACTAATATTACTAGGTTATTAATATTTAGAATAGTAATATCTCTACCACCTCTACTACTACTAAGAGATCTGGAAGTCCTACCAAATATTTAATTATTTAATAACTCTAATTTATCTAATTTAAACTCTAATTCTAGAAGTAAAAATCTCTTTAATAATAATATAGTATAATTTAAAGTTAATTTATCTAAACCTTTTAAAGGGGAATAATCTAAATATAAAGCTTTTAAGTCTTAACTTAGGATCTATATTTATTAGAACTAGGATAAACTTAATACTAAAAAAAAGAAAGTTATATATACTATTTCCTATTTAAAAGGAAATATATATACCTAGATTTAGAGGCAGGTTAATTAATATATCCTAAAGAAAAGAGATATTCTATATAATATTAAAAGGATCTTTTAGAGCTATTTAGTATTTATAGAGGAAATAGATTAATACTTTTAGTAAGTTAATAAAGCTTATTTAGCTAAAAAGAAACTATTAAAATTATACTAAAAGTTAGATATAAATTCCTATATAGTTAAATTTAAAAAATAGGTAGTAATTTTAAAATAGAATAATAATATACTTTATATTAAGTTTTTTATAGAACTTAAACTAGAAGTTAAAGTTTAGTTATAATTTAGGAAGAAAGAGATATCTACCTTTACTAAACTTATTAAATTAGTAATTAGGGTTAATTCCATCCTATTTAAAAATAAGCTTAATAAATAGGGAAAGATATCTAGATATTAACCTAATTATAGAAGACTATAATATTCTATAGATTATTATAAACTATAATTTATAAAGATAGATAAGCTTTAGAAAGGTGAACAAGCCCTAAAAAGCCCAGAAATTTTAAGAAAAATATGGGAAATTGTTTTAAGTGTAGTTAATTAGGATATTTTACTTAAAATTATTTAAAATCTAAAAAATAATTAATTAAGACTTTAGGAACTGGTATATAAATATAAAAGATTATTATACTTAAGAAAGGCTCTTATAATACTTACTAATAGGGACTAAATCAAAATATAGGATTATAGTATGAAACTGTGATTTATAGAATCTTAGAATAATATCCTAATATTTAAATAAATATAACTTATAAATTTTATTAGGTATTACTAATTAGCTATTATAAGGTCTAGGATTACAGATTTTAGGAGTATAATAAAAATAAGGACCTAGGAGAATTATTATAGGAATATCCTTATAGATCACTAAAGATTTCCTTTATATAAATATAATAAATATTCCAGATTAAGGGTATTAAGAGTAATAATTATTATATATATTATAAATATCTTCTAGTTAATCTTTATATGGTTTAAGGCTACTAATACCTAAGATATTATATATTATTAATATAATAGGGAACTATTAAAAAAGGTAATATATTAATGTTAGGAATACGTTCCCAATACCGACTAGCTTCACTAATGTAAGCCACTTCGGAAGGGTTTAGCTTCCTAGAGCAGAGGAACAATGTATAACAAGAGCTTATTGTGGAAGGAATTCAATAAGATAGTTATATTTATAACTTAGAGTAGTCTGAGCTTCAAGAGTATGAGAATATATTCAAATTAACTACTAGCTATGCTAGACAGTTAAATCACAGAGAGATGAAACATCAGTAGAGACAGGACGTTTATATAGACTCTGTTTCTGATATCCTTATTGCCTTACTCATTCTGATCATTCTTAGCAAAATAATCAGAATAATTGCTTTAATTAATCAGTAATACCTAGGTTATCAACCATTGGTTGATGCGCTCATTTTGATTATTTTCCTAAAAATAATTAAAATAATCACTTATATGATAAATCATGTGTTACTTTATAACACCATTCCCCTCCTTAATAAGCTTATTCTAAGCTTCTAATATTTAAGGAGATTAGTGGCTGCTGATCGGGAAATAAAAATATCTTTGATCTCTTCTCTTCACCGCAAACATCTTGCTTCTGAAATTGAAGAGTCAGGAAGTATTATAATTCTTAATTATAAGCATTACTTGATTCATAGATTAACTTATATTGCCATATCTTCTTTGAAAAGTGTTAAATATATGAATTATACTTACAAAGGTATAAAATATGTCGATATATCCTGGGAAATCCTGGATAAGACCAGAGAAGAAGCCAAATCAGTTATAGAAGAGAGTCTTAAGGAATTATCAGAGGTTTATATAAAGCAACAATAATTAAACGCTAAATAATAAAAACTTCTGGCTCAACTCTCTTGAAGTCGGAAAATTCTAAAGATAGCTGAAAGTTATATGAAGGTAAAAGCGATTTACTTAATAAATAAATTAGAAGAAGAGGAAGAAGCTAAGCAAGTAAGAAATAGTGGTTACTCTAATAGTGAGCTTCATAAGCTTATAGATAATCTTATTATCTTTAATTAAGTTATTGGAAACTAAGAGGTTTTAAGTATGTTAGATTCTTATAATAGAATTATAATAACTTAAATAGATAGTTAAGGTTTTTATATGGTTCTTAAGTATTTTCTTCTAGTAGGTAACCCTTCTACTTTATAAGATAAATATATTGATATTATCTAACTTAGTAATCTAAGATCTTCTTAACCTTATATTCCTGCTTAATAGGGTCTTCTAATTCAATTTCCTTATTAAAAGGAGTCTCTAGATCTGCTTTTTCTAATAATAAAATATAAAAGATAAGATATATTTTTATATTTTTAAGTAGTTATAATTTATAATTTACTAGTCCTATAATCCTTTTAATTTTAAATAGTCTGATTTTAAGAAAATTAAGTTTATTATTTTGGTATTTAGTATAAATATTTTGTCACTAAAGATAAACTTTATCTCCCTCCTTAAGGTCTGGTTCCTTAGACCTTTTTCAATTTACCTAGAGGATTATTCTTTTATTTAGGAATATAATATTAGATTATAGTTAAATATAAAGTAATTATAGTTCTTCTATAAATAGTATTACTTCTATAGGTAAGTATACTAATATATTAATTATTAATCTTGGTTCCTTTCTAAAATTCATATAATATAATAATATTTCTATAGTACTCTATTTAGTTATATTATATACTAGTACTGCCTATAATAAAAGCTATACCTAATTATTTTATTTATTATTAATATATATTTATAAGTATTACTCCAGTATTTGGTTTACTTATTCTATCTAGCTATTACTCTATAGATAATATACTGTTGATATTCCCTAGGTTATTTATAATACCTAATATAGTTTCTTCTAGAAATAAGATATAAATATTTTATCTTAATTAGAGATAATTTTCTTAAGTATGCTAAATTTCCCTACTTCTTTTAAGAAAACTTTCGCTAAATAAGAAGCCGTAAACTATTAAGGAATTAGGATAAATATTATATATTTTATTAACTGATTAATAGTAATTATAATATTTTCATATTCTATATTATTCTTATCTTTAGAAGGTGATAAAGGTCTAATAAAGTCTACTAATACCTCCTACCAGGATTTCTCTGGTATTCTATTTAGTTAAAGTAATTTATAAAGTTTATATTATTTATACTTGGCCTTCTTATATAAATAGTAAGCCCTAACCTAAGTAAAAACCTTTTATTATATTTTAGGAAAGTAATAGTTTTATTATAATTTTTCCAAGACTTCTTCTGCTTTGGCATGTCCTTATAGAGGTGGTTTATAATATTTAAGTATCTACTCTTTTTTAAGGTTTGGGGGTAGTATGATTTTCCCTTTATATATATAGACTTATAACTTATTATTATAGTCTATATATAGTTTGATGAAATCCTTCTTTAATTATTTAGTTTAAATCCTCTAAATCTTAGGTATATTAATTTTAATTAAAGATGCTACTTAATATATTATTAAGTCTCCTTCTTATTATAAAAGAGTATGCTTAACCTCTATTCCTTTATTATAGTCAGTTCTTCTATTTAATACATCTATGTTAGTATTAAGTTTCCTACTCTAATATTTAATCTTAAAATTAAATAATAATAACTTATATAACTATCTTAGTTATCGTCCATTCAATATCTTAGTAGTGGTAAAGTTTCAGAGATTCTGGTAATCTAATAAAACTAAGAATATATCTTTTCTACCTTCCAAGTAATGTCGCTAGTGTTTGAGTACATCAACGATTATTAGCAGTTCTTGATCTGATATAGAGTATCTAGTTTCTGTATCTATAAATTTTCTTAAATAATAGGCTACTGGTTACTATAACCTATCTTTATCCTATTAACTTAGGACCGCTCTGAGAGCATATTTAGAAGTATCTATCTTAATTCTTATTAGCTTTTTCTTATTAAATAATTATAGTACTGGTGTAGTTATAACCAATTTCTTAAGCTTATTAAAGGCCTTTTAAGTATCCTTAGTCTACTAAAACTTCTAGGAAGTAATGCTAGTGTTTTCCCTTTTCTTAGTAAGTTCAGTAAGTAATATTATAATCCTTAAATATCCAGGGATAAACTATTAATAATAATTCATAAATCCTAAGAAGGCTTAAACTTACCTAATAGTTTATAATTTAGGCTATTCCTTAACTCTTTTAACCTTTTCTAGATTTATCTCTAATCCCTTTTCTGATATTATCAGTCCAATAAACTTAATTCTCTGTTTATAGAACTTGTATTTAGATGGTTTAAGCTGTAAGTTATATTTCTTTAATGCTTTTAAGACCTTTCAGATATATTTAACATATTCTTTAAGTATCCGGGAGTATACTAAAATATCATCTATATAGACCTTAACATACTTATCTAAGTATTCCTATAATATATAGTTTATATATACTTATATAGTAGCTAGAGTATTTATAAGCCTAAATAGCATTACCCTATACTAATAATACCCTCAATAAGTGCTAAACACTATCTTATACTTATTACCCTGCTTAATCTGAATTTAATAGAATACTTTCAGTATATTAAATTTTATAAACTATTAAGCTCCTTAAAGTTAGTCTTATAACTCCTAGATTAATAGTAGTGTTATACTATTCTTTACTATAATACTATTTAGGTATCTATAATCTATATAAAGTTATAGTCTGCTATTAGGTTTAGATATATAAAATATCAGATATCTTACAGGAGACTTAGACTCTTTAATAAAACCTCTTTTTAGATTTTCATCTAAGTACTTATCTAGTGCTTCTCTTTAGTCTACCCTAAGTAGGTAGATACTAAACCTTTTTAATTAAGATCCCTCTTTTAGCACTATTTTATAATTAAACGGCTGGTGTGATAGTAAGGCTTCTTCTAAAGCCTCTTTCTTAAAAAGTTCTATAAATTCCTTATACTTTAGAGGAATTTGGAATGCTGTCTTCTACTCCCCTTAAAACTAATAAATAGTTATTATCTCTATATCTTATATACTCTACTATATAAGCTTTTTCCTCTACCCTCTAGTATACTTCCTAGCCTAGGTAAAATATTAATCCTTAACTAGAGATATAATTAAGGTTAACCAGTTAATATATGGTCTTTTATCCTAGAACCATAATAATCTAAAGATAATATCTAAATCCCTAATATTAATAATATTAAATATCCTTTTAACCCTTTTACCTAATATTATTATATTAATAGTTATCTTATACTTAATTATACCTTAGTTTAAAGTGATCGGGGTTCCATTAGTAATAATAAGTAAATATAGGTCCTTTTTCTTATATAAAGGTAAATTCTATTCTCCTATATACTAACTATTTAAGAAGTCTGCTGTAGCTCCTGAATTAATTATGGTTATAGTAGAATTACCTATAATCTTAACTTCTACTATTAGCTTATTTTTCCTTAACTTATTAAGGCTTTAAGGTTCCTTTTAAGAGTCAACTACTACACCCCTTAATAGTCAACCTCCTTATTTCCTAAAAAGTAAAGGTACTTGCTTTCACTATTATCAAGCGTTTCTTCGCCTGACTCCTATTCCTCAGAACTTTTATCTGGGTTAGATATTCCTTTAGTTACTTACAGGTTTAGTTAATATCTCTTCTATAGATCTTTAGAATCTGGATCTGTATTTATCTGAAATCTAATTTAATATAGGTCCTTAGGTAAAACCCATATAATAGCCCTTCTTATTAAATTATCTGTTATATAGATAAGTTTTATGATATATATAAAGATATTCTCTATTATCTTATTTTCTTTAGGATTAAGATTTCTAATTATACTTTAGATTCCTTACGGTAATGGTCTAATATTAATTAATATATAATTCTTATTAATAGTTCCCTATTATATCACTAGTATATAGTGCCTTAGATATTAATAACCTTAAGCCATATAAAGATTGACTGGAAGATGTTTATAATATATATATTAATTATTACCCTTAATACCCTTAATCTGGAGTATTTGTCATACTTATATAAAGGAAACTTTAGGTAATCTATAAGGATATTCCTATAATGGTTCTCCTAGGTCCTTATTTTCATTATACTCCCAGAATCTACAATCCTAGACTTTATAATAACTAATTAGTAGTACCTAATAAAATTTATAAGCTATATTTATTTAAACTTTAGGATATTATTCCAAGATTCCCTGAATCATAGTCTTATCCTGTAGTCCTATATTTTGATTTAGTCCCCATTAATAAGTATTATAAGAGCCTTTCCTAAGTATAGTAATCTTCTATATTTATATACTATTTCTCAGAATCTTAATTAATTATTTTTTAGGCTTTAAATAATTTCGAGCAAAGTATCTAGGTTAGCCATACCTAAAACAATTTCCTATATTTTTCTTTTTAAAACTTTTAGGCTTTCTTAGGGCTTGATTGCTTTTCTGGAGTTTATCTATCTCTATAGGCTATGATTTATAGTAATCAGTAGAGTATCATGGTCTCCTATAATTAGGTTAATACCTGGGTATCTTTTCTTATTTATTAAGCTTATTTTTAAATAAGATGGAATTAACCCTAATCACTGATTTAATAAGTTCAGTAAAGGTAGATATCTCTTTCTTCCTAAGCTATAATTAAGCTTTAATTTCTAGCTTAAGTCCTATAAAAAACTTGGTATAAAGTGCATTATTATTCCATTTTAAAATCACTACCTATTTCTTAAATTTAACCATATAGGAACTTACATCTGATTTTTAGTATAGTTCCAATAGTTTTTTTTTAGCTAGATAAGCCTTATTAACTTACTAAAAGTATTAATCTATTTCTCCTATAAATACTAAATAGCTCTAAAAAATCCTTTTAATATTATATAGAATATCTCCCTTCTTTAGGATATATTAATTAACTCACCTTTAAATCTATATATATATGTTTCCCCTTAGGTAGGAAATAGTATATATAACTTTCTTTTCCTTAGTATTAAGCTTATCCTAATTCTAATAGATATAAATCCTAAACTAAGATCTGAAGGCTTTATATTTAAATTATTCCTCTTTAAAGGGTTTAGGTAGATTAATTTTTAGTTAAACTATATTATTATTAAAAAGGTTCTTACTTCCAGAGTCAGAGTTTGAGTTAGATGAATCAGAGTTGTCAAATAGTTGAACATCTGATAGGACTTCCAGATCTCTTAGTAGTAGTAGAGGTAGTAAAGGTACTACTATTCTAAATATTAATGGTCCAGCAGTACTAGTACTTAAAGTAACCTTAACCTTCTTCTTTAGTAGACCAGACTGTTATTAACTTCCACTACTTCTCTTAGAGATAGTAGATATAAGATATTATTTCTTATCCTATCCAATAATTAGGTGATTTAACTTTTATTAGGAATATATTCCTAATATTAATTAGCTTTACTAATATAAGCCACTTCAGAAGAGTTTAGCTTCCTAGAGTAGAGGAATAATATATAATAAGAGCTTATTATGGAAGGAATTTAATAAGATAGTTATATTTATGACTTAGAGTAGTCTAAGCTTTAAGAGTATGAGAATATATTCAAACTAACTACTAGCTATACTAGACAGTTAAATTATAGAGAGATGAAATATTAGTAGAGACAGGACGTTTATATAGACTCTGTTTCTGATATCCTTATTACCTTACTTATTCTGATTATTCTTGGCGAAATAATCAGAATAATTGCTTTAACTAATCAGCAACACCCGGGTTATCAACCATTGGTTGATGCGCTCATTTTGATCATTTTCCTAAAAATGATCAAAATGATCACTCATGTGACAAATCACGTGTTACTTCATAACAATTAATTAATATTAGACTATTACTATAAAGAATCTAAAGTATAGTTAGAAACCTTAATCCTAAAGAGAATAAAATAATAGAAAATATCTTTATATATATTATAAAACTTATTTATATAATAGATAATTTAATAAGAAGGGTTATTATATAGGTTTTATTTAAGGACCTATACTAAATTAGATTTCAGATAAATATAAATCTAAAGTTTAAAAATTTATAGAAGATATATCAACTAAACCTGCAAGTAATAAAAGGAATATCTAACCTAGATAAAAGCTCTAAGGAATAGGAGTTAAGTAAAGAAATACTTAATAATAGTAAAGGTAAGTACCCTTACTTCTTAGGAAATAAGGAGGTTAACTATTAGGGGGTATAATAGTTAACTCTTAAAAGGAACCTTAAAGCCTTAATAAGTTAGGGGAAGGTAAGCTAATAGTAGAAGTTAAGATTATAGGTAATTCTATTATAGCTATAATTAATTTAGAAGCTATAGTAGATTTCTTAAGTAATTAGTATATAAAGGAGTAGGATTTACCTTTATATAAGAAGAAAGATCTATACTTATTTATTATTATTAATAGAACCCTAATCACTTTAGGTTAAGATATAATTAAGTATAAAATAACTATTAATATAATAATATTAAGTAAAAAAGTTAAAAGGATATTTAATATTACTAATATTAGGGATTTAGATATTATCTTTAAATTATTATAGTTCTAGGATAAAAGACTATATATTAACTAATTAACCTTAACTATATCTTTAATTAAGGATTAATATCCTATTTAGGCTAAAAGATATACTAAAGGGTAGATAAAAAAACTTATATAGTAGAATATATAAGATATAAAGGTAGTAGCTATTTATTAGCTTTAGGGGGAGCAGAAGATAGTATTTTAAATTCCTTTAAAGTATAAGGAATTTATAAAACTCTTTAAGAAGGAGGCTCTAAAAGAAGCTTTACTATTATACTAGTTATTTAATTATAAAATAATACTAAAAGAGGGATCCTAATTAAAAAAATTTAGTATTTATCTACTTAGGATAGACTAAAAAGAAGTACTAGATAAATACTTAGATAAAAACTTAAAATAAAGGTTTATTAAAGAGTTTAAGTCTCCTATAAGATATCTAGTATTCTATATACCTAAACCTAATAGTAGACTATAACTTTATATAGATTATAGATATCTAAATAGTATTATAGTAAAGAATAGTATAATATTACTATTAATCTAAAAGTTATAAGACTAACTTTAAGGAGCTTAATAATTTATAAAATTTAATATACTAGAAGTATTCTATTAAATTTAGATTAAGTAAGATAATAAATATAAGATAGTATTTAATATTTATTAAAGGTATTATTAATATAGAATAATACTATTTAAATTTATAAATACCCTAACTATTATATAAGTATATATAAACTATATATTATAGGAATACTTAGATAAGTATATTAAAGTCTATATAGATAATATTTTAGTATATTCCTAAATACTTAAAGAATATATTAAATATATTTAAAAGGTCTTAAAAGTATTAAAGAAATATAATTTATAGCTTAAACTATCTAAATATAAATTCTATAAATAAAGAATTAAGTTTATTAAACTAATTATATTAGAAAAGGGATTGGAAGTAAATCCAGAAAAGATTAAAAGAGTTAAAAAATAGCCTGAACTATAAATAATTAAATAAATTTAAGTATTTTTAGGATTTATAAACTATTATTAATAGTTTATCCTTAGATATTTAAGGATTGTAGTACTACCTACTAAACTTACTAAAAAAAGGGAAAATACTAGTATTACTTTTTAGAAATTTTAATAGACTAAAGATACTTAAAAAGCCTTTAATAAATTTAAGAAATTAGTTATAATTATATTAGTACTATAATTATTTAATAAGAAAAAGCTAATAAAAGTTAAAATAAATACTTCTAAATATGCTCTTAGAGTGGTCCTAAGTTAATAGGATAAAAATAGGCTATAGTAACTAATAACCTATTACTTAAGAAAGTTTATAAATATAGAAATTGGATACTTTATATTAGATTAAGAGCTACTAGTAATTATTAATATACTTAAATACTAGTAATACTATTTAGAAGGTATAAAGAATATATTCTTAATTTTATTAGATTATTAGAATCTCTAAAACTTTACTACTATTAAGGTATTAAATAGATAATAGCTAAGATAGTTATATAAATTATTATTATTTAACTTTGAGATTAAATATTAGAGTAGGAAACTTAATACTAATATAGATATATTAAGTAAAAGAACTGACTATAATAAAGGAATAGAGGTTAAATATACTCTTTTATAGTAAGAAGGAGACTTTATAATATATTAAGTGGTATTTTTAATTAAAATTAATATACTTAAGATTTAGAGGATTTAAACTAAATAATTAAAAAGGGACTTTATTAAGTAATATATAGACTATAATAATAAGTTACAGGTCTATATATATAAAGGGAAAATTACATTATCTCTGAATCTTAAGAAAGAATAGATATTTAAGTATTATAAATTACCTCTATAAAGACATGTGAAAGTAGAAGAAGTTCTAAAAAACTATAATATAATTATTACTTCCTTAAGATATAATAAAAAGTCTTTACTTAGATTAAAACCTATTATTTATATAAAAAGGCTAAATATAAATAATATAAACCTTATAGGTTACTTTAACTAAACTAAATACTAGAAAAATCTTAATAAAAAATATTAATAGACTTTATTAAATCTTTACCACCTTTTAAGAATAAGAATAATATAAAATATAAAAATATTATAGTTACTATTAATTAATTAACTAAATATATAATATTTATTCTAATTCCTTAATAATTTATAGCTTCTTATTTAGTAAAAGTCTTCTTAAAAGAAGTAGGGAAATTTAATATATCTAAAAAAATTATTTCTAATTAAGATAAAATATTTATATCTTATTTCTAAAAAGAATTATACTAAATATTATAAATAGTATAGGGAATATTAATAATATATTATCTATAAAGTAATAGCTAGATAGAATAAGTAAATTAAATACTAGAATAATATTTATAAATATATATTAATAATAAATAAAATAATTAGGTATAGCTTTTACTATAAATAGTATTAATATATAATATAATTAAATAGAGTACTATAGAAATATTACTATATTATATAAACTTTAGAAAGGAACTAAGATTAATAGTTAATATATTAGTATACCTACCTATAAAAGTAATACTATTTATAGAAAAACTATAATTATTTTATATTTAATTATAATCTAATATTATATTTTTAAATTAAAAAATAATCCTTTAGGTAAATTAAAAAAGGTTTAAGGGACCAGACCTTAAGGAGGGGGATAAAGTTTATCTTTAATAATAAAATATTTATACTAAATACTAAAATAATAAACTTAATTTTCTAAAAATTAGACTATTTAAAGTTAAAAGGATTATAAAATTAGTAAATTATAAATTATAATTATCTAAAAATATAAAGATATATCCTATCTTTTATATTTTATTATTAGAAAAAGTGGATCTAGAAACTCCTCTTAATAGGGAAATAGAGTTAGAAGACTTTATTAAATAGGAATATAAGGTTAAGAAGATCTTAGACTATTAAATTAAAGGATATTAATACTTTTACCTTATAAAATAGAAAGGTTACCTACTAAAAGAAAATACTTAAGAACTATATAAGAACCTTAATTATTTATTTAAGTTATTATAATTCTATTATAAGAACCTAATATACTTAAAACCTTTTAGTTTCTAATAGTTTAAGTAAAGATAGTAAGATTATCTACTAGCTCTTAGAGCTTACTATTTATTAGACCACTATTATAGGTTCTTTCTTCTTCTTCCTCTTATTTAAGCTCTTCTATAAGATAGATTACCTTTTCTTTTACCTTTTTTCTAGCAAATTCTAGGAGCACTTAATTATACAATAATCAGCTTTATATCTTAATAAATTTAGTATTAACTTTCTTTAACTACTTCAAATCTTTACTTATTATAGATTTGGTTTTCTCTCTTATTTTATCTAGGGACTCCTAAAACTAGCTAATATAAGGAATTCCTTTTCTAGTATAGCTTATATACCTAGTTCTTTTTAAGGAAGATATAATAATATAGGTATAACTAGTCTTAAAGTAATTAAAATAAGCTTAAATTATTATATTTCCTAGGCCCTTAATCTTAGAAAAAATATATTTATATCTTAAGGAAGGAATGGAGGCCATCTTTAAACAGAAAAGAGTGGGACCCCTATAACTATTTAAGTACTAGCCTAAGCTTAGGATAAGCTTAGTAAGGAGGGGAATAATATTATAAAGTAATATAGAAATTATATAAAAAGAAAATAATTATATTAATTATTTATAATTAAGGTGATTGGTTTATATTAGTACAAGATTATGATTTACTTAGAGGAATTAGATAAATTAGGAATACAGTTTATGATTAGTCTGATTATTTATAATTAGGATAATTATTAAGGATAAGGCAGTAAGGATATTTAAGCTAAGGTTTATATAAATATCCTATCTCTACTAGTGTTATACCTCTTTATAATTTAACTATCTAGTTATTACGGCGTACTTGTCAGTACGGTCAGAGTAACATGGGTCATTGCCAAGCGATGCCAAGTGGCAGTCTCAGTCTTAGCATATGAGACTTTCTGCACCAGTCTCAGCCTTAATAGATGAGACTGTATGCATGAGTCTCATCAGGAGCGATTAAGACTTAGTCATAAGGAATAGGAAATAGGTCTATATAAGGAGGGCTACGCTCAAGCCTATACTCACTATAATTTAACTATCTAGTTTATCTAGTAGTTAGTTTAAATATATTCTTATATTTCTGAAGCTTAGACTATTCTAAGCTATAAATATAATAATCTTATTATATTCCTTCTATAATAAGCTCTTGTTATATATTATTCCTTTACTTTAGGAAGTTATACCCTTTTAAAGTAGCTTATATTAATAAAGCTAGTTAGTATTAGGAAAGTATTCCTAATAAAAGTTGAATTACTATATTATTAAATAGGGTAAGGAATAATATCTTATATCTACTATCTCTAAGAGAAGTAGTAGGAGTTAATAATAGTCTAGTCTATCAAAGAAGAAGGTTAAGATTACTTCGACTACTGGCGCTGCTAGGCCATTAATATACAGAATAGCAGTACCTCTACCATCTCCACCACCACTAAGGGATCCGGAAGTCTTACCGGACGCTTAACTATTAGACAACTCTGATTCATCTAACTTAAATTCTGATTCTAGAAGTAAGAATCTCTTTAATAATAATATAGCGCGACTAAAAGTTAATCTATCTAAACCCTTTAAGAGGGAGTAATCTAAATATAAAGCTTTTAAGTCCTAGTTTAGGGTTTATATTTATTAGAACTAGGATAAACTTAACTCTAAGGAAAAGAAAGTTATATATGCTGTTTCCTATTTAAAAGGAAGTACATACACTTAGATCTAGAGACGGGTTAATTAATATATCTTAAAAAAAGGAGATATTCTATATAATATTAAGAGGATCTTCTAGAGTTACTTAGTATTTATAGGAGAAATAGATCAGTACTTCTAGTGAGTTGATAAGGCCTATCTAGCTAAAAAAAAATTATTAGAACTATAATAGAAGTCAGATGTAAGTTCCTATACGGTCAAATTTAAGAAATAGGCAGTAATTCTGAAATAGAATGATGATGTATTTTATACCAAGTTTTTCACAGGACTTAAACCAGAAGTTAAAGCTTAATTATAGCTTAGAGAAAAAAAAATATCTACCCTTACTAAACTTATTAAATCAGTGATTAGGGTCAATTCTATCCTATTTAAAAATAAGCTTAATAAATAGAGAAAGATACCCAGATACTAACCTAATTATAGGAGACTATAATACTCTACTAATTACTATAGACCATAGCCTATAGAAATAGATAAACTCCAGAAAAGCGAATAAGCCCTGAAAAAGCCCAAAAATTTTAAAAAAAACATGGGAAATTGTTTTAAGTATAGCTAATTAGGATATTTTACTTAAAGCTATCTAAAGCCTAAAAAATAGTCTATCAAGACTTTAGGAACTGATATATAGACACAAAAGATTGTAATACTTAAAAGAAACTTTTATAATACTTACTAATAGGGACTAAATCAAAATACAGAACCGTGGAATGAGACTGTGATCCAAGGAATCTTAGAATAGTATCCAGAGGTCCAGGTAAATATAATTTATAAATTCTATTAGATACTACTAATTAGCCACTGCAAGGTCCAAAATTGCGGATTTTAGGAGCATAGTGAAAATAAGGACCTAGGAGAACCATTATAGGAATACCCTTATGGACTACCTAAAGTTTCCTTTACTTAAGTATAACAAATACTCTAGATTAAGGGTATTAAAGGAAATGATCACTATATACACCATAAACATCTCCTACTTAACCTTTATATAGCCTGGGGTTATTAGTATCTAAGACATCATATACCAATAATATAATAGGGAATTATTAATAAAAACCACCTATTAATTAATACTGGACTATTACTATAGGGAATCTAAAGTATAATTGGAAATCTTAACCCTAAAGAGAATAAGATAATAGAAAATATCTATAAATATATTATAAAACTTATCTATATAATAGATGATTTAATAAAAAGGGCTATTATATAGATTTTGCCTAAGGACCTATATTAAATTAGATTTTAGATAAATATAGATCTAGATTCTGAAGATCTATAGAGGTTATATCAACTAAACCTATAAATAATAAAAGTAATATCTAACCCAGATAGAAGTTCCAAGGAATAGGAGTTAGGTGAAGAAATATTTAATAATGGTGAGAGCGAGCACCCTTACTTTTCAGGAAATAAGGAGGTCAACTATTAGGGGGTGTAATAGTTGACTCTTGGAAGGAACCTTAAAGTCTTAATAAGTTAGGGGAGAGTAAGCTAATAGTAGAAGTTAAGATTATAGGTAATTCTATTATAGCCATAATTAATTTAGGAGCTATAGCAGACTTCTTAAACAGTCAGTATACTAGAGAATAGAGTCTACCTTTAAATAAGAAAAAGGATCTATACCTATTTATTATTATTAATAGAACCCCAATTACTTCAGACTAAGGTATAGTTAAGTATAAGATAACTATTAATATAATAATATTAGGCAAAAAGGTTAGAAGGATATTTGATATTACTAATATTAGGGATTTAAATATTATCCTTAAATTATTATAGCTCTAGGACAAAAAACCATATATTAATTAGTTAACCTTAACTATATCTCTAGTTAAGGATTAATATCCTACCTAAACCAGGAAGCATACTAGGGGGTAGATAAAAAAACTTATATAATAGAGTATATAAAATATAGAGGCGGTAGCTATTTATTAGCTCTAGGGGGAGCAGAAGACAGCGTTCCAAATTCCTCTAGAATATAAGGAATTTACAGAACTTTTCAAAAAAGAGGCTCTAGAAGAAGCCTTGCTACTACACCAGCCATTTAATTATAAAATAGTACTAAAAGAGGGATCCTAACTAAAGAGGTTTAGTATCTACCTATTTAAGGTAGACTAAAGAGAGGCACTAGATAAGTACTTAAATAAAAACCTAAAATAAGGTTTTATTAAAGAGTTTAAGTCTCCTATAAGATATCCAGTATTTTATATACCTAAACCTAATAGTAGATTATAACTTTATATAGATTATAGATACCTAAATAGTATTATAGTAAAGAATAGTATAATACTACTATTAATCTAGGAGTTATAAGATTAACTCTAAGGAGCTTAATAATTTATAAAATTTAATATACTAGAAGCATTCCATCAAATTCAGATTAAGCAGAGTAATAAGTATAAGATAGCATTTAATACTTATTAAAGGTACTATTAGTATAGAGTAATACTATTTAGACTTACTAATACTTCAGCTACTATATAAGTATATATAAACCATATATTATAGGAACACTTAGATAAGTATATTAAAGTCTATATAGATAATATTTTAGTATACTTCCAGATACTTAAAGAATATATCAAATATGTCTAAAAGGTCTTAAAAACATTAAAGAAACATAACTTACAGCTTAAACCATCTAAATACAAGTTCCATAAATAGAGAATCAAGTTTATTAGACTGATTATATCTAAAAATGGATTAGAAGTAAATCCAGAAAAGGTTAAAAGAGTTAAGGAATAGCCTGAACCATAAACTATTAAGCAGGTTTAAGTATTCTTAGGATTTATAAATTATTATTAATAGTTTATCCCTAGATATTCAAGAATTATAATACTACTTACTGAACTTACTAAGAAAAGGGAAAATACTGGCGTTACTCCCTAAGAATTTTAGTGGACTAAGGATACTTAGAAAGCCTTTAATAAGTTTAAGAAATTGGTTATAACTATGCTAGTACTATAATTATTTAATAAGAAAAAGCTAATAAGAGTTAAGACAGATGCTTCTAAATATGCTCTAAGAGCGGTCCTAAGCTAATAGGATAAAGATAGGCTATGGTAACCAGTAGCCTACCACTTAAGGAAGTTTACTGATATGGAAACTAGATATTCTATATTAGATTAGGAATTACTAGTAATTATTGACGCGCTTAAATACTAGCAATATTATTTAGAAGGTATAAAAAATATATTCTTAGTTTTATCAGACTACTAGAACCTCCGAAATTTCACTACTGTACTGGGGAAAATGGTTTATACTCTGAAGGATATCACGTGACACAGGAGCAAGGGTCTTAGATATCATATGATATGGCAAGGATATACAAGAAGAGAAGGATAAGGAAAGATAAAGGGGAGAGAATAGCTCCAGACAAGAACAAGATAACAGAAAACCAGCTTTGCTTTGCCT
>NW_015622242.1:10539-30013 GCF_000836295.1 Verruconis gallopava | reverse complement strand
TCGTACTTGCGTGAACGAAACCTTAGGTGGTCCATAAGGATATTCCCATGATGGTTCTCCTGGGTCCTTATTTTTACTGTGCTCCTAAAATCCACAATCCTGGACTTGGTAATGGCTAATTGGTAATGCCCAATGGAACTTATAAGCCATGTTCGTTCGAACATCTGGGTGTCGTTCCAAAATTCCCTGAATTGCTGTTTCATCCCGTGGTCCCGTGTTTTGATTTGGTCCCTAATGGTAAGTACTGTGAGAGCCTTTCCTGAGCATAGCAATCTTCTGTGCTTGCGCGCCAGTTCTCAAAGCCTTAATCGATTGTTTTTTAGGCTTCAAACAGTTTCGAGCAAAATGTCCTGGTTGGCCACACTTAAAACAATTTCCCGAATTTTTCTTAAAATTCTTGGGCTTTCTCGGGGCTTGATCGCCTTTCTGGAGCTTATTAATCTCCATAGGCTGCGGTTTATAGTAATCTGTAGAACGTCGTGGTCTCCCGTGATTGGGTTGGTATCTGGGTGTCTTTCCTTGCCTGTCGAGTTTGTTTTCAAATAAGATGGAATCGACCCTAATTGCAGATTCAATAAGCTTAGTAAGGGTAGATATCTCTTTCTCCCTAAGCCGTAGCTGAGCTTTGACTTCTGGTTTGAGCCCTGCAAAAAACTTTGTTCGAAGTGCGTTGTCGTTCCATTTCAAAATTGCCGCCCATTTCTCAAATTCGACCGCATAGGAACTTGCATCTGACTTTTGGCGTAGTTCCAATAACTTCTTTTCAGCTAGATGAGCTTTATCAACTTGCTGAAAGTACTAATCCATTTCTCCTATAAATACTGAATAACTCTGGAAGATCCTTTTGACATCATGCGGAACGTCTCCTTTCTTCAAGATGTATTAATCAACCCGTCTCTGGATCCAAGTATATGCGCTTCTCCTTAAGTAGGACACAGCACACATGACTTTCTTTTCCTCAGAGTCGAGCTTATCCTGGTTCCAATAAATATAAATCCCAAGCTAAGACCTAAAAGCTTCATATTTGGATCATTCCCCCTCAAAGGGTTCAGGTGGATTCACTTTCGGTCGAGCCATGTCGTCGTCAAAGAGGTTCTCGCTTCCAGAATCAGAATTCGAGTCGGATGAATCAGAATCGTCAAACAATTGAGCGTCTGGTAGGACTTCCGGATCTCTTGGTGGTGGCGGAGGTGGCGGAGGTACTGCTGCTCTGTGTGTCGATGGCCCAGCAGCACTGGTACTTAAAGTAACCTTAACCTTCTTCTTTGGTGGACCAGACTGTTGTTGACTTCCGCTACTTCTCTTAGAGACAGTAGACATAAGATATTGTTCCTTGCCCTATCCAATGGTTCGGTGATTCAACTTTTGTTAGGAATACTTTCCTGATACCGACTAGCTTCACTAATGTAAGCCACTTCGGAAGGGTTTAGCTTCCTAGAGCAGAGGAACAATGTATAACAAGAGCTTATTGTGGAAGGAATACAATAAGATAGTTATGTTTATGACTTAGAATAGTCTGAGCTTCAAGAGTATGAGAATGTATTCAAACTAACTACTAGGTAAACTAGACAGTTGAATCACAAAGAGGTGTAATGCCAGTAGGGACAGGATGTTTATATAGACCTTTGTTCCAGTGTCCTTGTTGCCTGATTCTCAGCGATCATTCTGATCATGAATGATCAGACTGATCACTAACTGCATTCCTGATTCGTTCAATCCTTCTGAGCGAATCACAACCTTTCGCTTATGCAGACTGATCACCTCGATCATGAATGATCAACATGATCGCTCTCCCTTCACGTGATCACCATGTTACCTCGTAACAGATATATAGCAGTATTATAACACTATTTATAAGGTGGGAGAAAATTAAGAAGAAAATAGAGATAGAGATAGTAAATATAAGCTTAAAATAAAAGTTTAGTAATAATAATATATTCTTTAAATATAAAGTAGGGAATTAGTAAATCTAAAACCTAAATTTAAAGACCCTAAACTATCTACTAATAAAAAGAAAAAATTAAAATTAAGATATTATAAATATAATAAGTTTAGATATATAATATAAGACTGTCGTAAGCTAAAGGGAGAAATAACTGATAAGGGAAAAGTATTAAGGTTATATTAATCTCTATATATATAACTTATATAGAATTTAAGGATATAGGAAAAGTAATTAATATAAGTAAGATAATTAAAGGCCTTACTAATAGTAAGAATATTAAAATTATATTGAATTTAGGAGCTGATATTAGCCTGATAATACTAAGATTTATAAAAGAGCTTAACCTCTTAGAGGCGGATATACGCATGCCTTACCTATATTAAGGAGGTGTTATAGATATTAACTATTTTAGGGTATATAAAATTAAACTATATTTAAAAGACTTAAATAAAGTTAAAAAGACTATATTAATAGTTATATTTATAGTAGATTAAAGGTAATTATATAGTATTTTAGGTATACTTATTATAAAGTAATAAGATATTCTTTTTAATATAAGATAGGAGAAGTAGTATTTTAAAGATATAGTACTAATAATATATATAATAAATATAGAGGAAGAAATTAATAAAGATAAATACTATAGTATACTTTTCCTAAGTATAGAGCTAAAGAAGGTGTAAGTAGAATATATATTACCTAATAAATTATAAAACTTTATAAATAACTTTAAAAAAGAAGCTATAATAATATTATTAAGCTATAAAAATATAGATTATATAACTAAAATAATAGCAGAATTACTATACTATCTAATCTACCATATATTAGTAAAGGAGCTTAAGGCTCTTAGAGAATACCTTAGTAAAGCGCTATAAAATAGGTGGATAAGGCCCTCTATAAGCCCTATTAGTATACTTATTCTATTTATACTAAAAAAGAATAGTAAGCTACACCTATATATAGACTATAGAAGCCTTAATAAGGTTACTATTAAGAATAGATATCCCCTAATACTTATTTCAGAGATCCTGGACTGACTAAGTGGCGTAAAGATCTTTATAAAGTTAGATCTTAAGAATATATACTATAGAATATATATTAAGGAAGGTTATAAGTAGAAGACAGTATTTTACATATATTATAGCTACTATAAATACCTAGTAATACTATTTAGTTTAGTTAATATACCTATAATATTCTAGGTATATATTAATAAGGTATTAGGGAACTATATTAATACTATATATATTATATATCTTAATAATATCCTTATCTACTTAGAGGACTGGGAGTCCTATATGTAGGATATGTATATAATACTTATGCAGCTATAAGTATATAACCTATACTATAATCTTAAAAAGTGTAAGTTCTTTACTAATAAGGTTAAGTTTCTTAGCTTTATAATTAGGATAGATAATATATATATAGATAGAGTAAGAGTAGTAACTATTAAGGAATAGCTTATACTAATAACCTTAAAGGAAGTATAAATATTCCTTAGGTTTTATAACTTCTATAGATGATTTATTAAAGACTATATAAAGATTATAAGAGGCTTAACTAGCCTTATAAAAGGAATAAAAAATAGTAAGCTAATAAAACCATTTAAGTAGACTGAAAGTATAGAGTAATTATTTTAGATATTATAAGATATATTTATAATAGCACCAGTCATCAGATATTTTAATTTAGAACTACTAATTAGGGTAGAGATAGATATATTGTAATTTATGATAGTAAGGATATTATTCTAATATAATGAAGAGGGCTAATAATGCCTAGTAGTATTCTATTTATATAAGATAAAAGATACTAAAATAAGATATAAGATATATAATTAAAAGTTATTTATAATTATAAAGTATTTCAAGTAGTAGAGGCACTATCTGGAGGGAAGTGCTACTCTAATTAAAATCTATATAGACTATAGAAATCTAACTGGACTTATAAGGATTATATAGCTTAATAATAGATAAGCTAGATAGGCTATACTATTAGTAGGGTATAACTTTATCCTTTACTACTACATAGGTCTGTCTAATCCTATAGATATACCCTTAAGACATCCAGACTATATAATAGAAGAAAGACTATTAGATAACCTGCTTCCAATACTATACTAAAAGTTAGTGGTATTACCAGAAAGTACTATATATATAACCCTAAAATTTAAAAATAGATTAAAAGTGGTTAAGTATATAGGGTAATAGGTAGGGATTAATCTAGAGTATAGGGATATAAGCACCTATAGTAATACTATAATTATAGCCTTATATAGTCTTTATATATCTTAGATATGGGAAGAGTATAGGTATTATAGGTAGTGAGTAGTAGGGTAAGTAGGGAAAAGCACCTACCTATATTATGTCATTATAAGAGCCATAAAAGGTGAAGCAGCCTATATAGAAAAGGAGATCCTTAATATTCAATAAAAACTATAAGCTTAATATAAAATTACTAAAAGTAAGTATAATATATTTAAAGAGTAAGTTAGGAAGAGGGCAGGTAACTAGTTAGTAAACTATTAGGATATCCTACTATTCTAAGGTCGAATCTATATACTAGATAACCTGGTAGTAAAGTTTAAGCTTATAAGAAGGTACTATAATAACTCTTATATAGGATACTTTAGAGTAACTAAAATGGTTAAACTCCTAAGTAGAAAGTACTACTGGTGTAAGGGGTAAATATAAGCGTGATATCAGGATGGGGAGCAATAAGTATGGATTAGTATTAAAACTGATGATTAAGAAGTAAAACTAAGGTAGATACTATATATAACTTAAATACTGCCTCCCCCTAAAGTATATAACCTATAGCCTAAGTATAGCTATACTATATATATATTCCTACTTAGTTCCTTATAACTCTTCCCCCCCTTCCATAGTCTAGTCCCCAGACTTACTAAGATTTTGTTCTTCTATCAGTATATTATTATATTAGTTATATAAGTATTATTCTGATTATTTTAATTTTTTTCTTAAAATAAGCAGAATAAATGTATTAACTAATGGTTAATAGCTAAGATACTACTAATTAGTAGAAGTGATTATTTTACTTATTCTAGGCTAAATAAGGTAATAAGGATATTAAATTTAGGTTTATAAAAATATCCTGTCCCTACCTTCATTACAGCTCTCTGTAATTTAACTATCTAGTTTATCTAGTAGTTAGTTTAAATATATTCTTATACTCTTGAAGTTTATACTATTTTAAGCTATAAATATAATTATTTTGTTATTAGTCCTTTAATAATAAGCCCTAGTTATATATTATCCCTTTGCTCTAGGATGCTAATCCCTTCCGAAGTGGCTTACATTAGTGAAGCTAGTCGGTATTGGGAAGATACCCCTAACAATAATATACTAAAAAGAAGGAATAATAGTACTAACTAAATAGAGTATAGAAAACCTCTTAATCTTAAGGGATATAAAAGGAGAAGGAGAAATAAAATATAAGAGAGAGAGATTTTTAATATATAGAAAAGTACCTTTTAATATAAAGACTTTATTAGTCTTATAGTGTAAAGGTTTTAGGCTGACCGCCACTTCAGGGGGTAGGACACTCGATGTCAAGGCCTTCCTAAGGGTGAGAAAATTAAGAGGGAGAGAGAAGCCTCTTACAGATAGGAACTGTAAAGAAGCTTAGAAGTAGAATAAAATAATTAGAATAAAGGTATAAAAGAAGATAAAGTAAATAAGAAAGATTAAAGTAAAGATAAAGTAAAATAAAATAAGGTAAAGTAGGATAAAATAAAGTAAAGTTCTATATAAAGTAAAGTAAAGCTGGTTTCTATTATTTTATTCTTATCTAAAGCTATATCTTTTCTTCTTTTATCTTTCTTATCCTTCTCTTTTTATATATCCTTACTATATTATATAATATTTAAGACCCTTGCTCCTGTATCATATAATACCTTTTAAAGTATAAACTATTTTCCCTAATATAATTCCCCCCTACTATCTATAAGCCTAACCCTAGGCTTAAAAAGATAAATAAAATAACTAATATAGCTATATATATTTTTTTTCTTAACTAAGTATTTACTCTATACGTTATCTACATTATAATACCTTCCTTTACCATTCTTAACTACTCCTGGTACTTTAGCGGTTTACTATAATTACTCTATATACCCTACTCTTACTATATACCTTCTACTAATATTATTATCTAAGATCTTCTATCTTAGAGTAGTAATATGTAATCTGTAAGGGGTGAATGTAAGCATGATATCAGGATAGGGAGCAATAAGTATGGATTAGTATTAAAACTGATAATTAAGGAGTTAAATTAAGGTGGATACTATATATAGCTTAAATACTACTTCCTCTTAAAGTATATAACCTATAGCCTGAGCGTAGCCGTACCATGCATATATTCCTACTCTATTCCTCACAACTCTTCCCCCCCTTCCATAGTCTGGTCCCCAGACTTGCTAAGATTATATTCCTTTATTAGTATAATATTATATTAGATGTATTCTATTTATTACTTCTATTATTTATTATTATTATTATATCTTAGTATTATGTTATATATATTATTATATTTATCTCTATTATATAATAATAATATTATGGTTTTAATACTTAATAAAGATATAAATTCTTCTATATTCTAAAATTTATTCTTCTATTATTCATATATATATATATATATATATATATATAATAAAATAGTATTTTCATGATGGTCAGCTATTTGTTCATTGGGGGGGAGACAGGGTCTATCAATGCCTTGCTCCTCAGGTGCGGGTTATAGGCATTCCTTATCTTATTCCCTGACTCCTCTTTTACTAATACCTATACTACTATTATTAAATTCTTAGTATAGTAAGGTAAGTTCTAGGTATAGGTATACTCCCTATCCTTACTCCCTATCTCCTTATTCTCTAACCCCTATACTACTATTATTAGTATTTTAGTATAGTATAATAAGTTTAAAATACTAATATTATAGTAATAGTATTAAGGTGCTAGAGCCCCCTAGTTACTATTATTAGGTTACTTTTAAGGTAATAGAATTATTATCTCCTTAAGGTAGGGGTGAAACCTTACCTTAGCTAGGGGAGGGGGACGAGGCAAAGGTGGATATTTTTGTCTACCTCTAATGCAGTAAGAATATTAATCTTATCCTTATATATAATATACCTATATTTTAGAAGTATACTAGGTACTTATATTAATATTATAAGTATAAAAAGATTTAAATTCTACTATTATTATTATATTTCTATTGCTTTATCTTATAATTTATAGGTCCCTCTATAATTTAGCTACTATTTAGCCTAACTTATTAAGTTTATTAGAGCTCTAAGAGATTTTAAGGAGGGTATTATATTAACTGTCAGGGTTAACTAAGCTAAATATATATATATATTTACGTGCTATAAAACAGCAGTTAAAGTATTTATTATATATAATAATTATCTGGGCGGTTACCGCCATCTAATATTAGAGGTAATATTTTATAACCTACTAAGTTAAATACAGTAGCTAGTTTAGGGTATAAATACCCTAGCTAGTATTCTATCCTTACCTATTAATATAGCTTATTACTAATATATTAGCTTTATTAATTCTATATAGGCTACTATATTACTAGGTTATTTAGGGGGTGTCCCCTAAATTCCCCCTAAGCTTATCTTCTTATCTTATTATTATAGTTACTAGGCCTTCCAGCCTAATTCTTCTTTTAATTGCGCCCCCTTTTCTCACTAATGGTATTATATTACTGCTTCTTCCTTATCTATAGTAAACTTATTAAGCCTAGGTAGCTCTACCCCCTATTACTATAAGGGCTCTATTATAGAGCTTTCCTCTAATTTTTCTAATTAAAGATATAGTCCTTATATCTTTAATTTATATAATATATTTAGTATAGTTTCTTTTAATATATAGTATATATTATTTATCTTTTATATTCTATATATATCTTCTTTTTAACCGGTTGTTAAATTCATTATACTTCTCTTATATATTATTTAAGTTTTCTTTTAATAACTATTAGTTATATTCTATAGGGTAACCCTTTTATTTAATTAAGTACTATATATTATTCTTGTACTTCTTCTTATCAAGGATTTCTTCTATCTCCCATTCTTCCTCATTATTAATGATTTCTGGGAGTGGTAGGTGATCTACTGTATTATTACTACCTATACACTAATAATACTTTTCTAGTAAAGAGATATAGAATATATTTCAGACTTTCTATAATACTAGTAGCTATAGTTAATATACTTATATACTAACTAGTTTAAGGACTTGGAATAGTCTAACAAAATATAGTATAAATTTCCTATTCTAGTATTTTAGATATAGATATTTTATTAATAATAGGATAAAGTTATTTATTTTAAATATTATCAGTTTATGCCTGTAGTTATAGTATTTTGCTTACTCTTAGCTTACATTGGTAAAGTATTCTTCTAGCTTCTTATGGATGTTATGGAGTTGCTTCACTCGCTCTTGCACGTCTGGTACTTGTTTTTGATTCTCGATGTCGTAATGGACCTCTGTAGTCTACGCACAGGCGTAGCTCGCCATTCTTCTTTGGCATGAACAGAACGGGTGCGCCTGCAGGGCTTATGGAGGGCCTTATCCACCCATTCTGCAGTACCTCGCTGAGATATTCTCTGAGAGCCTTAAGCTCCTTTACTAATATATAATAGATTAGATAATATAGTAATTCTACTATTATCTTAATTATATAGTCTATATTTTTATAGCTTAATAATATTATTATAGCTTCTTTTTTAAAGATATTTATAAAATCTTATAATTTATTAGGTAATATATATTCTGCTTACGCCTTCTTCAGCTCTATACTTAAAAGGAGTATATTATAGTACTTGTTTTTATTAATCTCTTCCTCTATACTTATTATATATACTATTAGTACTATATCTTTAAAGTACTACTTCTCCTATCCTATATTAAGGAGAATATCTTATTACTTTATAGTAGGTATACCTAGGATAATATATAATTGTCTTTAGTCTACTATAAATATAATTACTGGTATAGTCTTCTTAACTTTATTTATATCTTATAAATATAGTTTAATTTTATATATCCTAAAGCAGTTAATATCTATAACACCCCCCTAATATAGGTAAGGCATATATATATCTGCTTCTGGGAGGTTAAGCTCCTCTATAAGTCTTGGTGTTATTAGGCTGATATTAGCTCTTAAGTCTAATATAATTTTAATATTCTTATTATTAGTAGGGCCCTTAATTATCCTATTTATATTAATTACTTTCCTTATAACTTTAAGTCCTATATAGGTTATATATATAGAGATTAATGTAACCCTAACGCTTTTCCTTTATCAGTTGTTTCTCCCTTTAACTTATAATAGTCTCGCGTTATATATCCAAACTTATTATATTTATAATATCTTATTTTTAACTCTTTCTTTTTATTAGTGGATAGTTTAGGATCTTCTAACTTATATTTTAGATTTACTGATTTCCTATTCTAATTATACTTAGGGAATATATTACTATTACTAAACTTTCATTTTAAGTCCATATTTACTATCTCTATCTCTATTTTCTTCTTAATTTTCTCCCATTTTATAAGCAGTGTTATGACACCGCTGCGCATCTCTAGTATTATTAGTAGGCTTACTAGATAATACTATAAATCTAATCTAAGTTTTATAATAAGGTTATTATATTTCTTCTTCTCTATCTATATAGTGGTTATCTAGGCTTTTAAGGAGGTAAGGTATACTTTAAAGTTAGCTATAGTTTAGCCCTTCCTTTAGGTTACTTAAGTATATATTATATAAATACTTAGTTTATAGTTTCCTGGATCTTTAAGTTTATTAAGTAGGAATATTATAAGTTCTTCCTATATACTTAGCTTATCTTCTTTATTTCTGGTATAGTCAGACCAAGTTATCTTTAAAGAGCTTATAAGAAATTATTAGGCCTAGGCAACCTAAACACTTTCTTATATAAATCTCCTAGATATAAATTAAAATATATTTATAGTATAGTTAATCTAGTTAGTATACTCTTATAGTATTTTTCTTTTATATTTTAGAAGGTCCTTTAGGTAAATGTCCTTCCTTTAAGGTAGAGTACTTAGTAGTATTGGTTTAAGGGTTTTAATACTAGTATTCTTTAATTAACTATTTTTAATAATAGTAGGGGTATTATAAGTTAATTACTCTTTAATTATAACCTTTATTTATACTACTCTCTCTTTTAGCTCTTTAAATTGGATCTTTCTTTAAAAGTCTGCTTCTTTTTTCTTTAGTTCCCTGATTTACTCATTAATTAATAGTATTAATAATAAGGGTTCTGGTTTAATAATAGGTATAAAGATACTATTATTATATAATTATTCTGATATCCTAATACCAGGCTTACGCCTTTATTTTGGCAAAGAGTCGTTAGAATTGTAAGGGGTAAATATAAGTATAATATCAGGATAAGGAGCAATAAGTATAGATTAGTATTAAAACTGATGATTAAAGAGTTAAACTAAGGTGGATACTATATATAGCTTAAATACTGCTTCCCCCTGGAGCACGTGACCCACGGCCTGAGCGCAGCCGTACCGTGCGTATATTCCTACTCCGTTCCTCACATAATCCAACCAATTATATTTAACTATAATTTTGCTATACTATATATTAAAATTAAATTAGGAATAATATTACTAGCTAGGATAGTATAGATTAATCAGAGTTAAGTATAATTTTACTATACTATATGGTGAAATTAAATTAGGAATAGTATTATTTTAAGTATATTCTTCTTTATATAATATTACTACTATACTCTATTTAAACTAAAAATATAGCTAAAATCCTAATATTAAGATTAATTAAAGCTTAATAGGTTTTAAATATCTATTTTAATAAACTATTAACCTATATCTTTAGCTTATTACTAATATACCTAGTATTAAGTATTTGGTTAGTAGGGTAGGTCCTATTCTTCTTTACCGCTTTCTGAGCTCGCAGCCTTACCTGACCTGGTAGATTTATTCTTACTTAGTATTATAGCCCTTTTGTTATTCTTATCTATATCCTTAATTTAATAGTAGTAATTAGTATTAATTTACCTTATTAATATATTTTTAGGTATAATAAACTTCTTTAACTAGTTACTTTATATTAGTATATATATAATAGTTCTATTAAGCTCCTCTAACAGGTATATCCTAGTAGACTCTTTAGTCTTAATAAGTTATAGAACTAAATAAATATAATATAGACCCAGCTATATAAATATAAGCTTATTCCTGAAATCCTTAATAACTTAAATATTATATAGTAAGATAAAGTCTCCCTTCTTTAGGGGTTTATTCCTTCTATTACTATAATAGTTATCCTCCTAATATTTATTTACCTTTCCTTATATTCTTCCTAGTTAGACTTTAACTTCCTTAATATTATTATCCCTCTAATTAATCTGCCTAGCTTATAGCTCTAGCAGGTCTATAGTAGAATATATACTGGTCTAAGGCAGGGTCTGCTATATCTAATACTTAAACTTAATTAGTAAAATATACTCTTCCCTAAGTATTAGTTAAGCTAATATTATTCCTATCTAATCCTTTACTATTATATAATCTACCTAAAGTATAGAATATAGGTATTGCTTCTATAGTAATCTCCCTCTATCTATTATCCTTATAAGTACTGTTAGAAGTAACTTATACTTAATCTCTATCCTTCCTATAGTATAAGAGTTATAAGAAGATATCTAAATCTTTCTAATGTAATATAGATTTAGTAGTACCTTAATTTAAAGCTTATTTTTAGTACTACTATTATAACTAAGCTATTTAAAGTATCCCTATTAACTAAAGATATCCTCCTATAAGAACTTTATAACTTATTTAGATATCAGGCTCCTTTATAGAACTCTTACTTTAGGCTATCCAGATAGCTCTTCTCTAACTTAGACTATCCAGGTTCCTCCAGATATACTTTTATAGTCCACTAACCATTACTAACCAAGTATATACCCTATTTAAGTAATTAGGGGTTCCTATTATCTTCTCCTATCACTCTATTAATATTTATAATAGACTTATATATACTATTTTATATTACTATAGAGATTTTTTATTAATACTAAATAGCTATTAAATAATAGATAGCCTCTTACGTCTTATACCTATACTTATTATAGAGCTTCTTAATGATCTTAGCTTATTTATCTTAGTCTTTAATTACTTATTTATTAGGTTAACTAAGATAGCCTCTTTAAAAGAGTATTAAACTGATAAAGCAATATTTTATAATAAACTTCCTAATTTTATAGAACTCCTTTACAGGTAAGCCTACTAGGTATTAGATAGTATTTAGGTACTCTCTAATAAGCTGATATTCTACTCTATATATAGGCCTATTATACTTATTATTAGTACTGGCTAAGTCATCAGACCCTCTATTATTTAGTATTCCTAGAAAGAATATCTTCTTATAGGTAATAATTTATAGTCTAGATAAATATAATACTCCCAGAGTACTATTAAGCCACTCCTTATCTTTATAGTAGAAGATATCTTTTATTATAAGGCCCTTATATTTTTACGATAACCTGTAAGCTACTAAATTCTTTATCCCCTTAATATAATAAACTTTAAAATCCTAAAATAATAGCTATATTAGCTATTTAGTAACTAATATTTTAGTAATATCTAAAATAAGCTAATTTAGTTAAATAACTAGTATATTAGTATCTATCTCTACAATAAACTTAACCCTATACAGGTAAAGCTTGAATTTCTTAAGGATTTTTATTAATACCTGACACTCCAGTTTTACAATATCCTATTTTTATTCTAATATTAACTAAATCCCACTTTTATATTAAGTTACTATTTATTAATTATTAGGCTATATCTAGCCTAAGGTACTTCTATAGCTATCTTTACTTATATTAATATTTATAATAATTTCCCTAGTACCTTTACTATAATTAATAGGTTATAGAGCTAGTAATCTAATTAGAGTATCCTAAAGCACCTATATTACTACCTACTATTCTTTACCCTAGATGAACTTCTATCCCTTCCAAAATAACTAAAAAATAGCTTTAGTAATTATTATAAGATCTTTAATCTAAATATAGTAATATATATAGACTTTAATAAATACTTTAGCTCCTTTTTAAATTATAAGTTTAGGCTAGTTTAGAATTACTTCTTATTTAGTATAATTAGGGTGTCTCTTCTTAATATTATAATAGTAACTAATAATAGTTACTCCTTTAACTCCTATTTCCAGTTTCTTTCTAGAGATGGTTACCCCTAAATATTTAATAGCTAAAAGCATCTTACTAACCTATTATAAATATTTAAGTATATAGTAATATACACCTGGTAATACCTCCTTATTATTATATATTATTCTCAGGCTTCCATATACTCTATTATCTATATATACCCTAGTATAATATTATATTAATACTATAATAACTTAGGTTATATAATAGAATTAGGTAATAGAGTTAGTAGCTTCCTATAGTATAGTAGTCTAGCGCAAGAGACTGAGTTCCATCTAGAATAAAGTTAGGTCTCTGCTTTCTCTTACTAGCTTTAGCTAATCATATCCTAAAAAGAAATCTATAACTATTATAAAAATATATCCAGTATAATATTTAAAAAACTTATTAATTAAAGGGGGTATAAAGGTATCTTATATTATTATTTAATTAATATATATTATAGAATTAATAAGCCTATAGTTCCTATCCTTCTTTTTAATAAGGAAGAAAGGATTTTTATAAGATATATAACTTCTTTCCAAATAGCTAGAGGATATCCTATCCTAAAATATTTTTATTACTATTTTACTAAATACTTTTAGTATATAGAATAGTTTCGCTTACTAAGATTTATAAGAAATAATATATATAACCTATAAGGGGGCCACCTTAGACTTAATCCTCCTAATTTCTAAAAAATCCTAGCTAAGTTCAGCCTCCTTTCTAAATAATACCTCCTCTATTAATAACTTTTCCTATAGTATAAAGTTAGAACTGATCTTTATTATCTATAATCTCTCTTATATAAGCTTAATTTTATAAAGGAATTATACAGTTCTAAACTTAAATTATTTATTTAATATAATTATACCTTCTAGTATAATTTACTATTTATTTATTATTAAAACTTTCTTAAACTAATTAATATTATTACTAGGAATTAAGCTATCCTCTAATAGAGCTATAGTAGGCTATACTTTATCCACCCTTTTCTTATATAATATTAGGATATATAGTTTCTTACTCTTTTACTTAACCTATTATTTTTTACCTAAGCTCTTTATCTATATCTTTATTACCTTCTTCTAATATCTTATCTCCCCTACCATAGTCCTTAAATCTATAATACTTAAAGGCTGGACCTATTTAAATTCTATACTTTTATTATACTATTACTAATTATATAGTATAAACTCTATTTATCTTAAATTTTCTAGAATTAGTAAGGCGATATTGCTTCTAGAATGTAAGCCACCTAGTTATTTCCTAATAACTCTTCTATATCTACCTTAATTTATAGTTTATTATCTATTAATAAATATTTAGAGATTACTATAGTAGCTTACTAGTATATACTACTGCTCTTATTAGGTATATATATTTAATAAATATAACTTCTATCCCCTATATAGTAGGTTTTAAGCTAAGCTAATAATATCTAATTAGTTCCTAGAATCACTTTAAGACTAAGATTTCTGAATATAGTAAAAATAACCAGATTATATATAATATTAGAATCAGTAATATTAATATATATAGATACCTAACTAATATAGTATATAGCTCCTTTATAAGTAGCCCTTATATTCTTTAGGATAGTTATACCTCTATAGATCTAATTAAATACTAGGCCTTACTCTTTTATAAATTCTTTACTTAAGTAATTAATATATGCTCCAGTATCTATTAATACCCTAGATTTATATCTTGATCCTCTAATATATATAACCACTATTAGTAGAGATATTAAAATTCTCTACTAATTTTATAGTCTATCCTAATAAATAATATAATTATTTATTAGTTCTTAAACTATAAGATCACTACTATATATTATACTAATAATTATATCCTCTCTTTTTACTTTTACTCTGGCCTTCTATATATTAGTTTCCTCAGTTTGCTTTCAGCGCGCTTCCTTAGTAACCACTAACTAATCCCTTATAATATTGGTAATTAGACTAAGTAGAGATTAATAGATAGTATTCCAGATCTTAGATATAAGCTATAATAATTCTATAAAAGAGATTTTAATAATACTATTTATTAAGTATTTAATGAATAAGACCACTATCTACTTATAAAGGACTTCTTTTAGGTAGTTCTTTAGGGTAGGCTTACTCCCTACCTGGTCAGCCACCTAAATTATTATAGCTAGCTCTTCTTTTTTTTATAAGGTACTATTCTTTATAGTCTTAACAGTAGCTCTCATTCCAGATGGCTGACTCTTAGAAACCATATATATCCCTACTTCTTATATAACTTAATTATATTCTGTAAAACAACTACTACTAGAATTCTTATAGATTAACTAAATTCTAGCAGCCTACCTTCCTATAGTTTATTACTTTATAAGCTTATTAATCTACTTATATTATATCTTCTTAATCTAGCTATATCTATTTAGTGGAATCAGATCTTAGCTACTACTAACCAGCCCCCAGCAGAATATCTTTACCTTATAATCTTAATAGATTTACCTACTATCTATAAGGGGTATAAATAATAGGCACCTTATTATATAATAGTAAGGCTAATTATCATTCATATAGTACTAAAGCTCTACTAGAGTCTGATCTTAAGATAGTATTACTAATCTATATAAACTTATTCTGGTAGCTAAGTTTTTTATCCTTAGTACTATAGTTTTTAGATATATATTCAGGAATAGACTCTTAATATAATTAATAATATATCCTATCTATATATTATCTTACTTTCCACTTTTAAAAATTAAATTTTTATAGATAGCTATATATTACTTTAGGCTATCTATTATTATTATACTAATTTATAGGTTATCAATACTTTACTAAAGGTCCTTATCTAGTCTTAAAGGGTTAGTATTTCTTCTTAAAATCTCTAGATATTAAATTTTTATTATAGTCTTTAATTATCCTTTTATAGGACTAGCCTTCTTAATCTATTATTAATACTAGATACTTTATATAACTTATTTTATTATTATAATTATATTTATAAAGTCTAGGATAACTTATTACTATATATTAGAGGGGGTAAACTTATTACTAATACTATCTAGGTGTTAGGAATACTTTCCCAATACCGACTAGCCTCACTAATGTAAGCCACTTCGGAAGGGTTTAGCTTCCTAGAGCAAAGGAATAAAATATAACAAGAGCTTATTATAGAAGGAATATAATAAGATAGTTATATTTATAACTTAGAGTAGTCTAAGCTTCAAGAGTATAGGAATATATTTAAACTAACTACTAGATGAACTAGACAGTTGAATCACGAAGAAGTGTAATACCAGTAGAGACAGGATATTTATATAGACCTTATTCTTAGTATCCTTATTACCTTACTTATTCTGCTTATTCTTAGTAAAATAATTAGAATAATCACTTCCACTAATCAGCAACACCCTGGTTATCGACTATTGGCTGATGCGCTTATTTTAATCATTTTGCTTAAAATAATCAAAATAATCAACTATATAATAAGTTATATATTACCTTATAATACCATTCCCCTCCTTAGTAAGCTCGTCCCAAGCTTTAGTACTTAAGGGGTTTAATAGCTACTGAAAGGAAAATAAAGATATCTCCAACTTCTTCTTTCTGCTATAAATATCTCGCTTCCAAGATTGAGGAGTCCGGAAATATCACTATTCTTAGTTATAAGTATTACCTACTCTATAAATTAACTTATATTATTATATCTTCCTTAAAGAGTATTAAATATATAAATTATATTTATAAAAGTATAAAGTATATCAATATATTATAGGAAGTTTTAGATAAAACTAGAGAGGAAGCCAAATCTATTATAGAAGAGAGTCTTAAAGAGTTATTAGAAGTTTATATAAAGTAGCAATGGCTAAACACTAAATAATAATAATTGAATACCAAATAATAAAAGCTTCTGCCCTAACTTTCCTAAAATTGGAAAATTCTAAAGGTAGCTAAAAGTTATATAAAGATAAAAGTGATTTATTTAATAGATAAACTAGAAGAGGAGGAAGAAGTAGAATAAGTAAAAAATAATAATTATTCTAATAATAAACTATATAAGTTTATAGATAATCTTACTATCTTTAATTATACTATTAGAAACTAAAAGGTTTTAAGTATATTAGATTCTTATAATAGTATTATGATAACTTAAGCAGATAATTAAGGTTTTTATATAGTTCTTAAGTATTTTCTTCTAATAGATAACCTTTCTATTTTATAAGGTATAAGTATTAATATCTTCTAACTTAGTAATCTAAGATCTTCTTAACCTTATACTCTAACTTAGTAAGGTCTTCTAACTTAGTTTCTTTATTAAAGGTAGTCTCTGGATCCGCTTTTTCTAATAATAAGATATAAAAGATAGGATATATTTTTATATTTTTAGATAATTATAACTTATAATTTACTAGTCTTATAATCCTTTTAATTTTAAATAGTCTAATTTTTAGAAAATTAAATTTACTACTTTAGTATTTAGTGCAGATATTTTATCACTAAAGATAAACTTTATCCCCCTCTTTAAAGTCTGGTCCTTTAGATCTTTTTTAATTTACTTAAAGGATTATTCTTTAATTTAAAAATATAATATTAGATTATAATTAAGTATAAAGTAATTATAGGTCCTCTATAAATAATATTACTTCTATAGATAGGTATACTAATATATTAATCATTAATCTTAGTTCCTTCCTAAAATTTATATAATATAGTAATATTCCTATAATACTTTATTTAGTTATATTATATACTAATATTACTTATAATAAAAACTATATCTAATTATTTTACTTATTATTAATATATATTTATAGGTATTATTCTAGTATTTAGTTTACTTATTCAGTCTAGCTATTACTTTATAGATAATATACTATTAATATTCCCTAGATTATTTATAATATTTAGTATAATTCCTAGAAATAAGATATAAATATTTTATCTTAATTAGAAATAATCTTCTCTAATATACTAAATCTCCCTACTTTTTTTAAAAAGATTTTTACTAAGTAAGAAGCAGTAAATTATTAAGGAATTAGGATAAATATTATATATTTAGTTAACTAGTTAATAGTAACTATAATATTTTTATATTCTATATCATTTTTATTTTTAGAAGGTGGTAAGGGTCTAATAAAGTCTATAAATATTTCTTATTAGGATTTTTCTAGTGCTTAGTTTAGTTAAAGCAACCTATAAGGTTTATATTATTTATATTTAGCTTTTTTATATAAATAGTAGGTCCTAATTTAAGTAAAGACTTTTTATTATATCTTAAAGAAATAATAATTTTATTATAGTCTTTCTAAGACTTCTTCTACTTTTATATGTCCTTGCAGGGGTGGTTTATAATACTTAAATATCTATTCTTTCTTAAGATTTAGAGGTAATATAATTTTCCCTTTATATATATAGATTTATAGTTTATTATTATAGTCCATATATTATTAGATAAAGTCCTTTTTTAATTATTTAGTTTAAATCCTCTAAATCTCAGGTATATTAATTTTAATTAGAGATACCACTTAATATATTATAGAGTCTCCTTCTTATTATAAAAAAGTATATTTAACCTCTATTCCTTTATTATAGTCAGTTCTTCTACTTAATATATCTATATTAGTATTAAGTTTCCTATTCTAATATTTAATCTTAAAGTTAAATAATAATAATTTATATAACTATTTTAACTATTATCTATTTAATACCTTAGTAGTGGTGAAGCTTCGGAGATTCTGATAATCTAATAAGACTAAGAATATATTCTTTATACCTTCTAAATAATATTACTAGTATTTAAGTATATTAATAATTACTAGTAGTTCCTAATCTGATATAGAATATCTAGTTTCTATATCTATAAATTTTCTTAAGTAATAGGTTACTAGTTATTATAGCCTATCTTTATTCTATTAATTTAGGACCACTCTAAGAACATATTTAGAAGCATCTATTTTAACTCTTATCAGCTTTTTCTTATTAAATAATTATAGTACTGGTATAGTTATAACTAATTTCTTAAACTTATTAAAGGCCTTTTAAGTATCCTTAGTCTACTAAAACTTCTAGGAAATAACACCAGTATTTTCCCTTTTCTTAGTAAGTTTAGTAAGTAGTACTATAATCCTTAAATATCTAGGGATAAACTATCAATAATAATTTATAAATCCTAAGAATACTGTACTGGGGAAAATGGTTCATACTCTAAAGGGCATCACGTGATACAGGAGCAAGGGCCTCAGGTGTCATATGATATGGTGAGGGTATATAAGGAGAGGAGAATGAGGAAGATAAGAGAGA
>NW_015622242.1:0-7065 GCF_000836295.1 Verruconis gallopava | reverse complement strand
GTTGCTAGGCAAGAAAATATGAGGGGTCCGGAACCTACCTCATATCAGGAGACAGAAGTTGCTCGCCTCCTGCGGTTACTTGTTCAGCAACAAGTGACTAGGCCAGGCAAGGTGCGCAGGAAGGAGGCGCTTTGGTTCACTGGCCTGGATGTCAGTGATTGGTTGGAAGAATTCGAGGTTGAGCTGGAACAAGAAGGGGTACCCAAGGAAAGCTGGTGTAAAGAGCTGGTGATCAATACCCAGCCAGGATTGAGACCGAGAATCCGTTACCTGGACGGATATGAGTCAAGCAACTGGATGGCCTTTCGAAGGAGCCTGATGGACGAGTTCAGCGACTCAGATGGCCGGGTCATGAAAAGAAGCGAATCGTACTTGAGGATGCTGGCTAAGGCTGTACGGGAAGACAACATCATGACTCCCTTAGCATACATCACCGAGTTTCGTAGAATAGGCCTGGAAATGCTGAGTGAGGGAAGGATAGGAAACTTCCAGCTAGTCCAGATATTTTTAAAGGGTTTCTCAGAGAGTCGATAAGATTAGATCCTGGATAGCATCAGCAATAAGCTTACCCCCTCTGGTAAGCGGCGACGAGCCATCCCGGACTTTGCAAGTGTGGTTGCAGCGGCAAGACAAGTTACGCAAAGTGTCCAGTATCAACAACAGATTGAGAAGGCTGGTCCCGCGGAAGGGCAACTGAAGACTGTAATAAAAACTTAGTACCCGGGGATCTTAAGAAGAAATGCCGACCCCTTAAGACTGGATGAAGACCTTCAGCAAAGTATTGATAATCTACGAGTTGGTGCGGCAATAATGGACAGCCTGAAGCAACGCATAGCCATCTGCGAGGATCCAATCCTTAAAAGTGGGAAACAAGATAGCACGCAGATGGGACATATCATTAACTATGTTGAGAGTCTGTTCCCGAATACGCATCTGAAAGCCGCGGTACCAAGGACGGAAAACTCGGCCACCGGAATGAGCTTGTATAAACCAGCAATGCCATCTCAAGACCAGGCTTCAGTAGAGCTTTGGTGCTGCGCGAACGATAACCAGCCTCACCGTCATGCAACGAGGTGCCCATTACTCATGCCCCTAATGGATAGCAGGCAAATCCATTGGGATCGTGAGGCAAAGGCATTTCGCTGGGGGCCGGTCGGTAGTGGCCAAGATCTGATTCCGCTGAACAGATACAGCCAGGTCAAGAAGACGCAACGTGAGCAGATTGATGAGCTCATGAAGCAACGAACTGCAGGAAGGCAGGCTGCTGGAGTTCAATTGATCTGTGAGAATGCTGGCGGCAGTTATTTTGCGGAATATGATCGAGTCGTACGAGAAGTAGGGACACATGTGGTTTCTGAGAGTCAGCCATTTGGAATGAGAGCTACTGTCAAGACTGTAAGGAGCGGTACCTTACAAGAAAAAGAAGAGCCAGCTATGGTGACTCAGGTGGCTGACCGGGTAGGGAGCAAGCCTACCCTGAAGAACTACCTAAAGGAAGTCCCTCATGAGCAGACGGTAGTCTCATTCACCGAGCGCCTGATGAACAGTACTGTCGAAATCTCTCTCATGGAATCGTTACAGCTCATGCCTGAGATCCGGAATGCCATCTATCAGTCTCTGCCTGGTCCAATTGCCGACGTGGTGAGGGACCAGCTAGCGGCTGCTAAGGAAGCGCGCCGAAAGCGAACTGAGGAAGTCAATGCTCAGAAGACCGGAGCAAAAGTAAAGAGAGAGGATATGATTATCGGCGCAATATATGGTGGTGATCTTACAGTCCGGGAATTAACAAGTGACTATATCGCTCATCAGGATAGACTGCAAAACCGACAGAGAATTTCAGCACCTCTGCCAATGGTGGCTGTACATGTTGGAGGATCAAGACATGAATCCAGGGCACTGATAGACACTGGAGCATGCACTAACTGCTTGAGCGAAGAATTTGCGAAAGAGCAAGGCCTAGTGCTCAATCAGATCCATGGAGGCATGACCGTCCTGAAGAACATGAGGGCCGCTAATAAAGGAGCTATGCACTGCATTGGTTGGGTGTCAGCGCGTGTTAATATTGCTGGTTCCGATATCACATATAACCCGGTTATCTTTGCTGTGTTTAGAAATCTTAGTCTTGAAGTGATCCTGGGAACTGATTGGATATCACTAGCCCAGCTTGAAACCCACCATATGGGGGATGGAAGTTGTATTTGTCGAGCGCATGCACCTGATGGGAGCAGGAGCGTACGCTGGCAAGCTGCCGCAGCAATCTCTGAATATCCACCAATGGATAATAAACCGCAAATTGAGGTGGATATAGAAGAGTTGTCAGGAAACGATTAGGCGGCTTGCATTCCGGAGGCAATGTCGCCTTGCTGATTCCGGAAAATTCAAGATAAGTAGGGTTCATACCATATGATCAGTAATGGCATAATGGAAGCGCAGAGCTTAAATAGGTCCAGCCTTTAAGTATTATGGATTTAAGGACCATGGTGGGGGAGATGAGACGTCAGAAAAAGGCAACGAAGAGGCAGATAAAGAGCTTAGGTGAGAAACAATGGATTGAGCAAAAGAGTAAGGAACTGCGCATCCTGACATTGTATAAGAAAAAGGCGGATAAAGTGCGGCCTGCTGCAGCCCCACTAGAGGACGGCTCGATTCCTGGTGGTGATGTTGATTGGTTCAAGAAAGTCCTAGCGGCGCACAGACAGCAAGCCATACCGGAAGGTGTGACTGCGTTAGATGAATGGTTTGAGCCCAGAACTGCGTGGTTCCCTCGTGGGGTCAGGCTCACGCGGGAGAGACTACAGGCAATGAAGATCAGCTCTGGCTTCACACCGCAGGAGAAGTTGTTAACTGAGGAGGTATTGTTCAGAAGGGAGGCTGCACTCAGCTGGGACTTCTCGGAAATTGGGAGGATTAAGCCTGAGGTGGCCCCCCCACAGGTTATACGCACCGTTCCTCATGAACCTTGGCAAGCGAAACCATTCCATGTACCAAAAGCGCTCAGTAAAACAGTGACGGAAATGCTTCAGGATAGGATATCCTCCGGCCGTTTGGAAAGAAGTCATGCGCCTTATAGGAATCCTTTCTTCCTCGTTAAAAAGAAGGATGGGAACTATAGGCTTATTAATTCCGCGACATACATCAACCGAGTGACAATACGAGATGCCTTCGTACCCCCTTCAGCCGATGAGTTTTCCGAACGCTATGCTGGATGCACTCTCGTGACAGTTGCGGACTTCTTTTCAGGATATGATCAGCTAGAGCTGGCAAGAGAAAGCAGAGACCTAACTTCATTCCAGACGGAACTCGGTCTCTTACGCCAGACTACCTTACCACAGGGAGCTACCAACTCTGTCGCCCAGTTCTGTCGTGCAACCCAAGCCATCATGGCACCAGTACAACATCATACTAGGGTATATGTGGATAATGGAGTATGTGGCGGCCCAAGAACAACATATAATAATGAGGAGGCACTGCCAGGCGTACGTCGCTATGTACTTGAGCACCTACAACAGGTCAGTGAGATGCTTTTGGCTGTTGAATGTTCAGGGGCAACCATCTCTGGCAAGAAACTGGAAATAGGAGCTGAAGGAGTGACTATTGTCGGTTACTATTGCGATGCTAATGGGAGACACCCTGATCACGCTAAACAAGAAGTGATTCTGAATTGGCCTGAACCTACAACTCAGAAAGGAGCCAGAGCATTTATTGGGGTCTGTATATACTACTGTATGTGGATTAAAGATTTTGCAACAATTGCTAAGCCTATTTTTCAGCTGTTTCGGAAAGGACAGAAGTTCATCTGGGGTGAAGAACAGCGGGCAGCAATGCGAGTGCTTCAGGATGCTCTAACCAGATCGCCGGCTCTACGACCTATCGATTATGGCGAAGGCGCCGGGGAAATTATTGTGAATGTTGACGCAAGCGGAGACGGCTATGGAGGCACCTTGGGCCAGGTGCAGCCTGATGGTCGACGAACAGTGGCTCGATATGAGAGTGGGATTTGGTCAGCATCGGAACGAAAATGGGACGCCGTAAAACTGGAGTGTCAGGCATTGATGAAAATCCTTAAGAAATTCAAGCTTTACCTGTACGGGGTTAAGTTTGTTGTAGAGACGGATGCTAACACACTAGTTGCTCAACTGAATCGGCCTGCCTCAGATGTTGCTGGAGCGTTAGTTACCAGATGGCTAGCGTGGCTATCGTTTTGGGACTTCGAAGTTCGTCATGTTAAGGGGACGAAGAATTCAGCAGCTGATGGGTTATCGCGAAAATATGAAGGCCTTATGATAAAAGATGTCTCCCACCATGAAGACGAGGAGTGGCTTGACGGCACCCTGGGAGCGTTATACTTATCCGGACCGCGAATCGTTACCTATGAGAAGACATTCTTTCTAGGAATACTGAATAATGGAGGGCTTGACGACTCGGCCAGTACTGATAATAGGCATGATGGGCCTATATATGGAGTGGAACATCAGCTTATTAGAGAGTACCTGAGCACTGCCCAACGCCCAGCAGGCTTACCTGCAAAGGAGTTCCGCAAAATCAGGAGGCTTGCTACGAAGTATCGCCTTGTCGGCTCAATGCTTTTTCGAAGAGGCCGTCTCGGTCAACCTGACAAACGAGTGATCGAAAACCAAGACGAACAAGCTGAGATCATTGAGAGGCTCCATAATGAGCATGGGCATAAGGGGCGAGAAGCCACCTATCGCTTGATAGCCGTACGGTATTGGTGGGAAAATCTCTATGGCGATGTAAAACGGTATGTACGAGCTTGTCGCGAATGTCAGCAGAGCGATGGGAGAAGACAATGGGAACCCCTGATTGCTCGAGTGGGGCACGCGCTCGGTCAGCGATGGTCGGTGGACTGCACAAGTGTGTCTGGAGGAACCTGGATAGTCCAAGCCAGAGAAGAGCTATCTAGATGGCCCGAAGCAAGGGTTCTGCGAGGGAGCCTGACGTCTGAACAAGTTGCAAGGTTCTTGTGGGAGGACGTCCTTAGCCGATGGGGATGCTTCGAGCAGCTTGGTTGTGACGGCGGTGCCGAAAACAAGCTTTGGACCGAGGCACTGCTGAATCTATATCAGATCAGAAAGGTTCAGATATCTCCTTACAACTCTCATGCCGCAGGAGGGATAGAGGTCAAGCATAAGTCACTTCTAGCGGCGCTGATGAGGGTAACGGATGGAGGGAGATTGCCATGGAAGCAATACCTGCACTCTGTGCTTTGGGCAGACCGCACAACAGTAAAGGACCAGACAGGTATGACACCGGCTCGACTGATGCTTGGGGAGGAGCATGTTCTACCAATTGAGCTTGAGCATCGGACATGGCAGACCCTGCCCTGGACCAGCGTGCGCTCTACTGCAGACCTGCTAGAATTACGAGCAAGGCAGATTGACCGGAGGGACGATGATATTGAGGAAGCTAAAGCTCAGCTGGAAAGAATACGAGGAAAGGCAAATGAACGCTGGGAGGATGACCGTTATGGCAACAGGAGGAATGAACCCCTGAAGGAGGGAGACTTCGTCCTACTGCATAACACTCGAGTTGTCAAGGATTTCGGGAACAAGCTCGCATTCATATGGCTGGGTCCATATCGCATTCGTTCAGTTCTGCAACTCGCCGAGACTGAGGAGTCCACTGGGACATACCTGCTAGAGGAGCTTGATGGAACCGTCATACGTACACCGATACGAGGCGACCGGCTAAAGAAGTTTATCATGCCTGAGAACACATTAGTAAGGCAAACTGATGCTAATCACCGCTATCAAATTGAGGATACAGATAAGGATAATGCAAGGACCGCGACACCAAGTGAGAACGAATCCACCGGGTCAGGTGAGGCTGCGAGCTCAGAAAGTGGCGAAGAAGAACGAGACCCACCCTACCGACCAAACACTCGATACCAGGCGCGTCAGCAACGAGCTAAAGATGCAGATCGATGGTTTGTTGAAATATATATTCAAGACCCACCAGGCTTTGACCGATCCCAATATCAGGATTTCGGCTACGTTTTCGGTTTGAATGGAGCGCGGTGGTAGTGTTGCGCGAGAAGGAATATGCTCGAAACGGCGCTATTCCTGATTCGATTTCGCCGCGCAGCGCGGCGAAATCATGCTCGACTCTGATTGGTCCGCACTGTCCTGGCTAGCGACGCTATCCCTAATTCGATTTCGACGCGCAGCGCGGCGAAATCATGGTTGAACATGATTGGTTGGATTACATGTAACTGCTCTGGGACAGAAGGTCTTGGGTAACAATATCAGCAGAAGATGCATAGTAAGAGCATGGCGTATGGGGCAATCATGGTAAACCGCCAAAATTCATCGGGATTGGTTGAGGACGGCAAAGGAAGACATTATGATGCGGGCAACGAAGGCAATAGGAGGCGCCAATAGCCGGAGAAGGCTAACACTGGCTATCGAAGGCATAGAAGAAAACACAAAAGCATATCTTCAGGTGCTCTATGGCCCGGAAACCTAAGTCAACTAAGGAAGCCACGGTTTCACTTAGGAATTTTCTTGACAAAATCAGGACAGTACTACCAGAACCATATTATAATAAGAACAGCGAAACAGCAGCATAAGACAAGATGGCTTGGTCAGGATTCAAGAAGCGAGGCGAGTTTGATATACAGGAAGAATTTGGAGCCTCGGAGAACCAGCAAGAAAGGCCCAGCATGAGGACAGAGATACAATCACAAGGTCTACCTGAGACTGCAATACAGCACTACACTTCAGGGGAAAGACCGATATATACAATGAGTGCGCAATCACAGGAAGGATTCGGGATTATTAGCTCTCTGGATGCAATCTCTGAACTGGAAACAATGCGAGATATTGAGGCCCGAAATGAAAGAGCTCAGGGGTTATTAACCACGCTTTGTAAGAAAGGGGAAAGATATTGCGAAGCAGCAGCAAAATTGGCTCAGTGGATGGAGGCGCATGGCTGGAGGCCAAACCCAAATGATTGGAGGATGAACGCGATCAGTGCTGGCCGCAAGTCATGGAATGAGAAAGAAAGCCTGATTTTGAAGATACGAGCACTATACCCGTTAGCTGCTGA
>NW_015622241.1:23038-30235 GCF_000836295.1 Verruconis gallopava | reverse complement strand
AAAGGCAGAGCTACATACCGCCACACACCGCTACCAGATAAGAAGGTGCTACAGCTACACAAAGACCTAACTAAGGCCGAGAGCGCCTCCCTCGTACAAATGAGAACTGAGAAAATAGGTCTCCGAGACTTCCTCTTCTTCCGACGCGTACCAGGATTCGAGGACCCAGGATGCCCCTGTGGAGGAGGCCGCCAAACAGTCGGCCACGCGCTCCTGCGATGCCGACTGCTCCAGGACGAACGACGGATCGAATTTGGGAATCTACCGGGCAGAGAGGACCTACGGAAGATCCTCTCAACGCGCAAGCTAGCCACGAAAGCAATCGCACTTATAGAACAGGCGAGGGCCCTAGGGCAGAGGGCGCCGAGCGAGTAGATGAGCAGAGTATTGGGTGGAGACTGAAGGTATCACAGACGGCGAAATACGGGGCATGCCCCTCTGAGCCTATACACAGTGGAATCGTTAGTAGTAGAGCCAGTATCAATAAATGGTGACAGCCATTTTGAAGGTCGAGGCAGATGGTAAGAGGGTGGGCGAAAGAGGAGACTGGCCATGTTTGTCGACTCTTTGAGACTACAAGCGTGGTGAAGAGGGACGTGATGGGTTACATGCCAAGGTTCTCGTTGGTCATGGCCTGTCACGTGTCGGTCACCTGGCGAAGCCCGCCTAACCGGGCATAGCCGCAGATAATTAGCGGCCAAAACCGAGTAGGAAACAATCAATCAATCAATCAATCAATCAATCACGTCCCTCTTCACCACGCTTGTAGTCGCAAAGAGTCGACAAATGTGGCCAGTCTCCTCTTTCGCCCACCCTCTTACCATCTACCTCGACCTTCAAATGGCTGTCACTATTTATTAATACTGGCTCTACTACTAATGATTCCACTATATATAGGCTTAGAGGGGCATGCCCTGTATTTCGCCATCTGTAATACCTTCAGTCTCCACCCAATACTCTGCTCATCTACTCGCTCGGCGCCCTCTACCCTAGGGCCCTCGCCTATTCTATAAGTGCGATTGCTTTCGTGGCTAGCTTGCGCGTTAAGAGGATCTTCCATAGGTCCTCTCTGCCTGGTAGATTCCCAAATTCGATCTGTCGTTCATCCTGGAGCAGTCGGCATCGCAGGAGCGCGTGGCCGACTGTTTGGCGGCCTCCTCCACAAGGGCATCCTGGGTCCTCGAATCCTGGTACGCGTCAGAAGAAGAGGAAGTCTTGGAGACCTATTTTCTCAGTTCTTATTTGTACAAGGGAGGCGCTCTTAGCCTTAGTTAGGTCTTTGTGTAGCTGTAGCACCTTCTTATCTAGTAGCGGTGTGTGGCGGTATGTAGCTCTGCCTTTCGTCTCCTATTGCCAGCTCCTATTCCAACGGGTGCGGGCAGTCTTATTAACCCACGTCCTCAGCGTGGTTCTCAGCGGGTGTAGGCGGGGAGGCGTTGGAGCTCTACAGGTCTCTGTGCCTTTTTCTGCCCACCCTGCGGCGGTCTTCGCGGCCATGTCTGCCTCTTCATTACCATCTATCCCTTCGTGAGCCAGGATCCAGTAGATGGTAATAGTATAGCCATCTTTATGTAGTTGCTTGAGCCGCCGCATAATCTACTTAGTAATGTATGCTCTAGAGTGGCCTTTAGGTCATATTGTGGCGCGTATCGCGGCCTGGTTATCTGTGAATATATGCACCTGCTTGTAACGGGCTAGCCTTACACCCACGTCTTTTACCATCCTAAGGGCAAGGTTGATGCCCTATAGTTCTGCAGCATAGACAGTCGACGTGGTCTCAGGCCCCATGTAGGCCCCTTTTGATTCACCCTCCATTAGCTATATTGCCGCTGCTCCGGTGTGGCCCTCAATACAGCTCCCGTCTGTATAGATATAGGCTTGACCCTCCTCTGCTATAATCCTATTATAGGTCGCCCACGCTTCATCATCATTTATTAAAATCCATACCACAGGTCCTTGCTGCTATGGTGGCGCTATAAATGGCATTATCTTTTTATGCTTTTTAAGATTGATGGCTCCCTGCTCTTACAGTCGGCAGGCGATCCAGCGTAGGGGGCTGATCTGTGGTGTTCTATATTGGGAGGGGGGGTTGTCTCCATTACCAGCGTTCGATAGCTCCGGCATACTGTCAACTATGAGGATCTGGCCTAGTGTGTCCGCGTTGTGCTTCCATATCTGATGCTTAATAGGGAGCAGGTGCGCTTCAATATCTAGGGCCGCCTATAAGGTTACCCTATATGCCCCACATATAGCTCTCGCGCCTTGAGCCTGGAGGGTCTTAAGTGTTTTAAGCATGGCGGCCGTGTATGAACCTTCTGCACCTCCTGGGTTTGACCAGGCGGAGCATGCGTACATCATCTGTGGCATAACCGTGCCTCTATAGATTTTCCGCATGTCTTATAGGCCTACGCCCTAGGTAGAGCCTCCCATGGAATTTAGTGCGGTAATTATTTTTATGACTTTCTGGTGTATTTCTATAATGTGTTCCTTCCATTTAAGCTTTTGGTCTATGATGAGCCTAAGGTACTTGCATATACTCTTAGCTAGGATAGTGACCCCCTGGGTTACTAGCAGTCTTTTAAGGTCAATGCGGCTCTGTGCTCTTGTGAAGTGCACTAGCTGGAACTTTTCTGGTGCGAATTTTGCGCCATAGGTTTGTGCCCAGTGGTGGGCCTTTTCGAGTACTCATTCAATCTTCCTATATATCTCATCTATAGAATCACCGCACGCCAGGGTCGCAGTGTCATCAATGTACCCTACTGTCGTTATATCCTCTATCCCACACTCCTCTATAAGATCTGTATTATAGAAGATATACAAGATAGGTGAAAGGGGTGAGCCCTGCAGGATACCCATTTTGATCTGGTACTCCTCAGATTCATATCTGTTGAGCACGATTCTGGTGCGCCTGCCGCTTAAGAAGCTCGCTACCCAGCGTACTATCATTTCATCTACCTTTCGCTTCCGGAGGTTATATAGGAGACGCTTAGCAGAGACATTGTCAAATGCCCCCATCACATCTAGAAGGAGAAGGCTAGCTACTCTCACTTCGCCTTTGTTCTATACTTTATAAATATATTCGATTATAGCATGTATCGCGTGTTCTATAGACCGCAGTTTTCGGCCCCCAACATGTCAGCTGGGGAGCACCTGGTATTCCTCTACCAGAAAGCTAAGTCGCCAGGCGATAACTGCATCTATAACCTTCCTAATCGTGTTTAATAGTGCGATCGGGCGGTACGCTTTAGGGGTTATATAGTTATCCTTTCCAGGCTTTCGCAAAACCACTGTGGTCAACTCACAGAAGTGGACCGGATAGTAGCCTAATTTTAGGCTTTGGTTGATGGTGGTTATAAGGAACAGTACCAGCATTCCTGCGGCTGCCTGTAGTGCCCTGTTAGATATCCCATCTGGCCCTGGGGTCTTTAGCGGGGCTGCTGCATGGATTGCCTCTAATACTTCCTTTCTAGTAACCTTTAGCATCTGTACCTGCCCTGAATAGGATGCCCCTTCTATATCGCTCAGATCCGCCTCTGGCGGGGGTGGGAAGAAGGTCTCTTTGAATATATCCGCCTTTCCTTGTAGTTCTGTTGCTAGGATGTCCCCTGGGGCATCAGGCCTCCGTATTGTGGGTGTGATACTTAGGGCTTGGTTACCCCTGTTGCGTGCCTATTTTGCGACCTTCCATAGTGACTCGGCCGAGCTCGCCGCTTTTGTCACCCGGTCTCTGTGTGCTTTTTGGAGTGCTCTTGCAATGGTCTTGCCCTTGAGTTTCCTACCTTCTTAATTGTCCTTCCACGCTTCAGCCATCAGCCGCCGGGAGTACATTCTATGGAGGCGCTTCATTTCTGCAAGTATTTCTTGGCATGTGTCGTCCCACCCCTCCTTCATCTTAGGGCTAGGTCTCCTTAGAGGTAGGACCCTTTCTATCGCTGTGTGGATTGCGGTGACAATATACTGGACATACTTGTCTAGCGCTTTCTTTGTGTCTGGCCTGCGCTTGGGTGTGAGGACCTCCTTTAGAGCCTCGCAGAACTTTTCCTCATCCAGGTGTTTCCACTGGTGTTTGGGTTTGGGTTCTATCGTCCAGATCCTCATATCTAGCATGGTGCTGATCGGTAGGTGGTCAGAGTTGTGGTTAATATCCTCATCCATCCTATAGTGGACTATCCGGTCAACCAGACCTAGCGTCATCCAACAGAGGTCTATGGTCGTCTGGCCAAGGCTATTGTTAAACATGATTGTGCCTGGTTCCAGCCAGTGTGCTGATTGGGTGGTTTTTTTGGATTGAATCCATCTAAGCCATCCAATAAGCCACAATCCAGATGAAACCATAGATATGGGCAATCCATCCAGTAAGATCCACTTGTAGTGGTGGTGGCTTGAGCCTAGTACTGATTATGCTTATAATAACAGCCTCACCAACCATTAACTTGGTCCTTCACACCGCAAATTCATGATGTCTTTATTATGCCATGCTCTTGCTCACAATGCACCCATTTTCAAGCCATCTACCATCGATTATGAGCGCTGGCATGCTGCCATGGCAAGCAATCAAGCCATGAGAGATGCTATTGATGAACCCCTTAAGGATGCTGCTGTATCACCACCACCATCAAGCCCAACCTCATCCCTTACAGGCGCATCGACCATCACGTCCGATCTATCTGATCTACCTACACGATTAGAGGATGTGAGCCTGAAAGCACGCGCTGGCGACCTCGATACCTTCATACCAAAGCAATTCGATTATAGCAAGGTGGATTTCACAAGATTGCCTGGTTTTACTAAGCAAATTGGAAAGCCTGTTGGTAGGCTTAACTCACCTATATGGATGCGTGGTGTGCTTATCGAATGCATCGATAGCAATAACCACTTCTGGTTATGCGTACGATGCCACCAAGACAAGGCGGAGCATAAGCACTGCTGGCCTATCCGAAACGGTACAAGCAATCCACTGAAGCATATCCAGATGCATCATAATAAGGAGTATGATAAGGAAAGCAATACTTGGATTACACCGAGAAATCGAGGTTCTACACCACTGTCGGATCTTGAGATTAATCCTACTGAAAAGCAGTTGGTTTTGAATCACTTAGCGAGTTCATTCAATAATGCAGATTTCCGCAAGCTGGTGGTTAGGTGGATTGTGCTCACTAATCAATCGTTCAGGCAGGTGGATCATGAGGCTTTTCGAGCAATCGTGAAGTACTTAAACAATCGAGCGTCAGTACCTCACCATACCTCAATAAAGAAATGGATTATCGATGCGTATGAGCTGCATAAGGTCACTGTTATCCAACACTTATATCAGGCTACTAGTAGGATCCATATCGCCTTCGACCTATGGACCTCAAATAATCAATTATCGCTTAACGGCATAATTGCGCATTATCTGGATGCGACATTCAAGCCTCAGGCTATCCTGCTTGCTACCGCTGAGCAAACCGAGTCGCATCATGGTGTTGACATTGCTGCGAAGGTGATCAAGGTGATTGAGGACTTTGAGATTGGTGATCGGCTTGGGTGGTTCATGGTTGACAATGCAAGCAACAACGATACCGCTATTAAGTCAATTGCCAGTCACTTTGGCTTGAATGCGCTTGAACGACACCTGCGATGCGCAGGCCATATTATCAATATAATCGCAAGACATCTCTTATATGGCTTTGACAAGAACCTTTTCCAGGATGAGGTGGAATCGATGGATCTTCAAGATCAGTTAGCTTACTGGCGCCGTACAGGACCGATTGGCCGAGCTCATAACCTTATTACCTGGATATATTCAAGTCCTTAAAGGGTTCATCGGTGGCATTGCAGTAAGTAATAGTAAAGAAAGATAATCTTGAGGTTGATCAGGATATCTAGATATCCATGGTGTTGCATCCTAATTAGGAAATTTTAGTGCCTGATCAACCTTAGGTATCGAAAATGACGTTTATCTTTGCAACACCATCTCACATCTAGTATCTAGGCCAATCCAACTACCTCAAGAATATCCTCTCTACCGATGAGTTACGCACTTATAAGCCTCGGGACCTTCATAGGAGCAATGACATACATTGGAATTCAGTTTTTGATGAGCTTAAAACGCTCCTGCAGTTGCGCGCACCTTTTGAGCACTTCATACAATCTGAGCAGCAAAGAATCACTGATTCAGGCGGCTTCAACACCATTCTTGAAGATGTTTTGGATGCTGATGATTGGGCTATCCTAGCTCAGTATGCTAAACTATTAGAACCATATTGGGCGGCGATAATAGATCTTCAAGGCCATCTTCATAATAGCAAGTCCTCTGGGCTCACTAATATACTGGGTGATCTTAAATTAATCGTGATTGAGCTTACCACCGCCTATTCACAGTATAAAGACGCTACAGAAACTTCACTTGAAGGTCAGTGGCATTTCGCGACTCAAATCCGGCTTGCTCTTGATAAGGCTGAGACATATTATGCAAAACTTGATGACACTGTTGCCTACCTTGCAGCGGTAGTGCTTCATCCTCAGTACAACTGGCGCTTCGTGGAAGCACGATGGCAAGGCAACAAGAGGTGGTTAAGTGCTGGTAAGGCGAAACTGAAGGCTCTATGGACCAGTACATACAAGCATAAGGAGGTGGTAGTCGAATCGCCTCAAAAGGCAATGGCATATGAGCCGAATATGATGGAGGCATATAGGCTGAAAACTCTTGCTGAGGTCAAAGCAAAAGCTAGGAAAACGCCTACTATATTAGATGAGCTCGATCGCTATCTGGTTCAACTACTGATCACCACTAATGAGCCAATACAGTGGTGGTCAAGTACCGGATGCATTGATTATCCTTATCTAAGTAAAATAGCCTTAGATATGCTATCAATCCCAGCGATGAGTGATGAGCCTGAATGGCTATTCAGTTGATTAGGCATTATGATCAACAAGCATCGCAATCACCTGAAACCTCAGACAATCCAAGCGGCTCAATGCTTGTACTCTTGGGATAAAGCTAAGATCATAGATTTGAAGCAATAGCATTTGAGTACATTTATTGATATCACCACCTTGCATATTTCCTGTTTTAGCTATATCTAGCATAATCTCCCACCTTCAAAAACGCCACAAGTGGATTTAAGGTGGATCGATCCACCAATCTATCCAAATCCATCCAAGGATCCATGTGGTGGCTGGATTGGTGATCTGATCCATCCAATCAGCACACTG
>NW_015622241.1:0-18728 GCF_000836295.1 Verruconis gallopava | reverse complement strand
AATTAATCGTGATTGAGCTTACCACCGCCTATTCACAGTATAAAGACGCTACAGAAACTTCACTTGAAGGTCAGTGGCATTTCGCGACTCAAATCCGGCTTGCTCTTGATAAGGCTGAGACATATTATGCAAAACTTGATGACACTGTTGCCTACCTTGCAGCGGTAGTGCTTCATCCTCAGTACAACTGGCGCTTCGTGGAAGCACGATGGCAAGGCAACAAGAGGTGGTTAAGTGCTGGTAAGGCGAAACTGAAGGCTCTATGGACCAGTACATACAAGCATAAGGAGGTGGTAGTCGAATCGCCTCAAAAGGCAATGGCATATGAGCCGAATATGATGGAGGCATATAGGCTGAAAACTCTTGCTGAGGTCAAAGCAAAAGCTAGGAAAACGCCTACTATATTAGATGAGCTCGATCGCTATCTGGTTCAACTACTGATCACCACTAATGAGCCAATACAGTGGTGGTCAAGTACCGGATGCATTGATTATCCTTATCTAAGTAAAATAGCCTTAGATATGCTATCAATCCCAGCGATGAGTGATGAGCCTGAATGGCTATTCAGTTGATTAGGCATTATGATCAACAAGCATCGCAATCACCTGAAACCTCAGACAATCCAAGCGGCTCAATGCTTGTACTCTTGGGATAAAGCTAAGATCATAGATTTGAAGCAATAGCATTTGAGTACATTTATTGATATCACCACCTTGCATATTTCCTGTTTTAGCTATATCTAGCATAATCTCCCACCTTCAAAAACGCCACAAGTGGATTTAAGGTGGATCGATCCACCAATCTATCCAAATCCATCCAAGGATCCATGTGGTGGCTGGATTGGTGATCTGATCCATCCAATCAGCACACTGGTTCCAGCACATTTATCATATTGAGGTCGTCCATAATCTCGATGAGTTCCTCTGACTCTGGCTCTTCTCTTATAACTCCTAGGCCTCCCTATATTTGGTAGTGTAGGTTGAAGTCACTGAGCGCTATCTGCTCTTTTATAGCGTGTTTCTCTAGCTGGGCTCGTAATACTGGGAGGGTGGCTGCCTGGTCTTCACCTTGGCCTGGGTTGTATATATTATGCAGTATCAGTTTGTTTTCTGCCACCTCTTTACCTATAAGGATCTGCAGTATGCATAGGTCTTGTGTGCATTGTTCGATTTGCCAGCGGGCATGGTCTAGGCGCTTGTTAATGAAGAAGCATACCCACGCCAGGTATTCCTTAGTGCTGTCCGTTGGATAGCACAGGTGGAAGGTGTTCTTTGCTGGGTGGTGTGTCGTGTCCTCGAATGGATTGCGCCAGGGTTCTTAGATAGCTATTATATCATAGGTCGCTATGCTTGGGTCTCGGAGTAGCGTTGCCATGACCTGGTTCTTTGATTTACGGACATTGTACTGCAGTATCTTCAGTTGGTTTTGTTTTATCATTGGTCACTGTCGCTATCGAGGTCCATGTTTTGGGTGCTGCGGCGTATTATGATGTTTGAGTCTATCATTTCCAGCGCTTTCCTGCTAGGCTTTAGTGGCAACTGCCCTAGCCACAGTAAGCCAATATAGATGCGGCGAGTCGAGCACTGGTGCAACAAATTCCTCATGGCATCCATAACACATTCCGCGGCCGAGTAGAACATTTTAAAGTTCCTCGCGCTACCCTTCATGCTTGTAAGCATGGCCGACCGTTGAGGAAAAAGAAGGCTCAGCATGAGCAATATCTTACTCCCTGTGAAGAGAGAGCTGTTGTGAACTTTGTATTACAAATGGCCGCATTCGGACACGATGTACTAATCAAACAACTCCCTTCCTTAGCCTTTAATATTGCTCGCCAGCGAACGACAAACGTACGATCTCCTGACCCTCCAGGCAAGAATTGGCCTCAAGGCTTCAAAAAACGTAATCCAGATCTTATAGCAAAAAGAAAACATGCACTAGACTGGAAGAGATATAATATTTACGAGAAGACTGAGCACTGGTTTGAAGTTATCGAAAAGGTGCTTTGAAACCCAGCCGTCGATCCGGACAATGTTTATAACATGGATGAAACTGGAGTTATGTTGAGCATGCCTGGCTCGGTCAAAGTCCTTGTTGGTAAAAATAATCTACAAGTTTATAGAGGCGGCTGTGTGAAACGTACTGTTATGACGGCTATAGAATATGTGAGTGCCAGTGGTAGGTATCTAGATCCAATGATTATCTGGCCGGCGTTGACTTATAGAGCAAACTGGACGATGTTCCTAACGCCAGGTTGGCACTATGCGTACTCTGAATCTGGTTACACCGACTCCTATATCAGCTTAGAGTGGCTCAAGCGTGTCTTTGATCCTCAAACCCGTGAACGGGCAAATGGGAAGCCGAGGGTCTTAATTTGTGATGGTTTTGGATCGCATATTACTCTGGAAATACTGGAGCATTGCTTTGAACATGACATCATTCTATGTCAATTGCCCTCTCATACATCCCACAAACTACAGCCTTGTGATGTCGCCGTGTTCGGGCCTCTCAAAATCGCCTACAGAGACCAAGTCGACTGATTAGAGTGAGGAGGTGTCGGTACAATCGGCAAACAACACTTCACCTACCTATATCATCCCGTAAGGGAAAAGGCGTCCACCGAGAAAAATACCCTTGCAGGATGGAGAGCAAGCGGTTTGTATCCCTTCAATCCAGACAAAGTGCTTACGCAGATAACAAAACCTATCGCTGAACCGACTGCCCCGGTTGTCAAGACTTCCGAGATTGACCTGTATTCACAAGATGAAATACTTCAGATGCCAATATCTCCAACTGGTCTCACAGCTTTGTATGTCCTAATGAAGCGAGATGCGTATGCAGATGATGAAATCAGCAAGTAGCGTTTAGAGAGGCACATACAGAAGTTCGCTAATGCTGCCTAAACGAGCTTTGCTGAACGTGCCATCCAGCGCAACCAAATCCAGTTTCTGAGGGAGGTGAATGACGAAGGCAAAGTCCGCCGAGCCACCAAATCCCTCGTAATAGGAAAGGCAAAGGTTATGAGTTATGAGGATCTTGAGGAAGCACGAGCAAAACGCTCTGCGAAGGATGCGGCTAAGGCGAAGGGCAAGGGTACGCGAGGTTGGAAGCGTAAAACTCCTGTTACTGAAGGTGACGGGCTGAATCCGCCTGCTAAAGCTGCCTGGAAGACTGAAACGCTGCAAGCCAGTAGTACTTCGGCAGCAAAGCTAGATGAGATATAGATTGCTCTAGTTGCGCGAATGATATAACGCCGCAGGACAACGTGGGCAGAGTGCACATAGGGTGGAAGCACAGGCTCATGCTTGATCTCTTTCTTTCTGCGTGATTAGATTAGCTATTGTTGGTTACTAGGAGTAAAATAGACGAGTGTAAATTTCACCTCTGGCTGTTTATTACCAGTGATTATACCTTGCTACATTGTGATGTCTCAGCTTCTGGCGTGTTTGCTGCACCAAACCCGCGAGAGTGTTTTAAAAATTGGAAGCCTTAGCGCCCGTCTGCTTTACGGCCTGACATCGGTGACATCTCTGCATCAGCCACAGGTTGCAGCTTCGACAGTTCATTACTCAGCAAGTTGTTTCGTACTGGTAGCGGTAGGCTGCTACTTACCTAGCGGTGATTTTGTAGCTTACGCACAATGTATTAAGTCATCATACCAGACTGACCACTATTAATAGCCTCTTCCTGCGCTCGGATTAAGTTCCTTAGATATCTATTTATACTTGATATGATTTTTTAGTATAATTATTAGAATAGCTCCTGCGTATAAAGCTGTCCGAATCATCTCTGTGTCAGTAGGAAAGTCGTATTACAGTCCTGCTGGCAAATGAATCAAGAATATCAAAGATTTAGGGTATGATGGTGAAGCCTATCATCTTATAACTATTATCTGAAATTATCTGCCCCTCTAGCTCGCTGTATCGTGTGTTATGTTAAATAATAGAAATCTTGTCTCGCTGGCTAGGTTGTCCCGTAGGGCAGGGATAGATGTTACCTATGTGTATATTGATTTATCAACTTGCTTCTGGTATTTTAAGTAATTTTCTAATTTTTACGTTTTCTTATGTATTTTATGATCCTAGCAGTCCGCGATACGATCAATCAAGCATCTAAACATGGACCTAACCCCGTTCTTCGTCACGACATACCCTTGTTCCCTTCAACTCTTAATCAGGACTACTCGTGAGGCTACCTTGATACCTAGAAGATTAGCATAAGAGCAAGACAGTCCTCCATGCGATCAAACAACGTGAACCTAATGGAAGCGCCATGGGTCAAGAAAGAGTCCAGCTGACGCCACGCACTCGCCCATCACCTTCAGGAGCTACAAGATCGAAAAGCGGTTGCGGTAGGTCTAAACTTCCTTCATCGCATGTTGGACATGTGTCCCAGATTCTGGCCTGGTGTGTTTTACCGTTGTAATAGATGTTGATCTCTTTGCCACATAAAGGGTTCAGATTGGGATTAGGTCCGTTATTCATGTTGATGTATGATAGTGCGACTACGTTATCTGAATTTGTTGCATTTGTACCACAGCTCCCTGTACCAACACTGACATCATACCACGTAATATCACCTGTATATATCTGGCCAGTTTGCACCGCTAATGCCATTGACTCTACAGTCAGACTGGGGATGGTATTGTTAGCTGCGGCAAGAGACGCACTGGACGTGGCCTGTAAGGAACTTATGGTCGGACTGGCCGTTAGCGTTGGCCCGGGCAGAAGCGATGCCTTGCACCCGCTTGTACTAAGAAGAGCTTGAGTCTGTAAGCTTATTCCGGGATAAGACTGAACACTAGGAGCTTGAAGATCATTTGCTAGGAATATGCCGTTGTTGGAATACCAAGGTAGCCCAAATGCAGATTCGCAGAAGTAAAAGACTCCAAAAACGATTTTAGTGTGACATCTCATTTTTCTAGACTTAAATAAGAATATATGTAGTCAATAATGATTGATAGGATTCCAAAATATCTCTTTAAATTTCTTGACAAGTATATAGCCCCACTAAAGAGTCCGATATCTGCTTATTATGTGGCTTTGCACTAATGCAAGATCTATTAATATCTCTAGTAATCCTAAGATCCTTTCTATTTTAACAAATAATGATTTCTATTTCAACGTCTATTAAGCCCGTAAAAGGCCTGCAGAGACTTAATTCGTTAAATTCTTCTGAGTTATCAGTGCTGTAAGTACGGCACATTACGAATTAACTTATTGAACTACTTAAAATAGTCTTATAATAACAGAAATGAGCTAATCTAATTAGAGATCTGTTAAACTGAGCACGATCTTGAGTTTCATGTCCGACCCAGTCTTTCTCAGTAAAAGATCTGAAGTTTCGCATTCTCCTGCTGGCTGCACAAGTCAGTCATGTCTTCATTCAAAGATATTCTGCTTGCTATACCGCTACTTATCTCTTCAGCTAGCTGCCAGGAAATAAATTGTGGAGATGATGAGATATACTTCCCTACAACTCAGTTAGCTGCTGCTGGTTCATCAGAAGCAGTGCCTATTCCCACTCCTTGGCCGGACTGTGAAGAGCCTGAATCGGCCTCTTCTCCTCAAATAGTCATGCCATCATTGACAGCACCGAAAAATGCATGGCAAACACAGACATCGTGCCCTTTTGTGGGCTGCTCGGCCTCCTTTGGAAATTTCTCGCTACCTGTACTGTGGCCAAATACAACAAGTTCTATGACAAACAGAACTGCTCTGCCATCTGTATCAACTCCTTTCCCACAGCCTTCAAATTTTGGCACCCTTACAGGCATTGTATCCAGTGGATCATATTCTATATGTTTGGAATATAGATTTTTTAGTACTCTGATATTCTTGATTTTATTAGTTTAATATTACAGGATTTTTAAATGGTGCTGTATGTCTGATTTCAAGCTATTTTATACTGAAAAAGTTGAGTAAAATTTGATCTAATATAGTTTAGATCGGTGAAGAGAGAACGCGAGATCTCGCCACGATATTAATTGTCTAATCTATACTATCTTTGGGGAAGATATTATGATGGCGCACGCCCAGTCTGCTTTGCTTTGTTGGATGGTTTGTTGCTACTCAAGAAGGTTCTGTTTGATTTTTAAAGCGTTAACATGTATCCCTACCTCTCCGGACGCCCTAGCTAATTGGACAAGAATTTCATTATTCAACATAGCAACTTCAATACAAAGCTGGTAGCATACATAATCTCGAATTAAGTCCATTGAACTATGCCCTTCAGGTTGACCTCTTGAATTTTTTTCAATCTCTCTTCTACACTCTGTATTATTGTGATCTTCTGTTGTCAATGGGTATAGCACGCGTTTAGATAGCTTCGTGCGCAACAGGTAGGGGGTGAATCCGACTGAAAATGGCTTGTACTATAGAGCCGTCTCTTTTAAGTATATTCCTAGTGTTGGGAAGGGAATTAGTACGAATTGCTACCAAGAGCTGCGATCCAATGCTTCATTGCTCCAAGCACGAGCTGATCTATTAAACAGCAGGGTGCTTGCTGTCAATGTACGTGCGGAGGATCACGGGAATGATGAATGATGCAGAAGTCGGACTGTAAGCTTGTCTAGTTCATTCTATGTGGTCTAGACTGATAGATTGTATGATGATTCTGTGGTCCCCTACCCCTGGCTCTCTCTTATGTAACGTATTTCACCACCAAGTCGCGCACACCACCTAAGTCGCGCAGCACACCAGCCATCAAAACTTTGAATGTATATAATGCAACCACAAATAAATATTTTAATGAACTATCCTATATTTTGTACACTCCGAGGCTTGATGATCATATCCACGACAAATATATCATGTAATTTGCGGTGTTTCAGCTGCATTTTGCGCTTCACGTGATTCCTGAGCTTCCTCAGCCGCCGCTACCACCTCGCTATTTTCAGTCCTAGGAGACTATTGAATCAACTGAGAGGCCTGAGCAACAGTTAAGCTAGTTGAATTGCTTATATGTCGTCTCTTTAATAGCTTCTTTTTTTTCTGTCGCTCATTAGCAGCTCTTAATCTCTCATTCTCAGCAGCCAGTAGGGCTGCGCCTTGCATAGATAGCTCACAGCCTTTCACCAGCTGTTGTATTGCCTGATTAGTTGGTGTAGGTGGACTATGTGATAGTTTCCTAAGTAGATCTTGCATCGCCCCTACATGCTAATATAGCTGAGTAAGATTATGAGGAGTTTTAGGTGTAAATTGCTGATCATCTGTTGGTAGAGGTTGGGGTGGTGTAAGTGGCCTCGAGATTGTCGATAGAACTTGTTCTGGGTTAAATAGGACAATTCCAGTAGTAGCAAATCCACTATAGATATTACTAAGTGAAAATGCCTCTGATCGAGCTGTTTTCAAGCATGCAAGAAACTCCGCTTTATCGATGTGAGAGATGCCAAGCCTCATCAGGTTTGCGACCTGATTACCATATGCCCTCTTTAAGACTGCAAAACAGCCTACATCAAGGGGCTGTAACAAGTGTGATGAATGTGGAGGCATACATAATATAATGATAGAGTGTTCTTTACAGTAGTAATCAAATTTAGGTGTTATATGAGACTCATGCACCAACAGTCCATGGTTGTGTATATGGTTCAAATATATCAGTAAGCCATCGAAGACTAAGCTCATTTGATATCTAATCCTTTAGGCTAAGACACAGAGGCCTCAAGCCTCCAGGAGCCAAATACTAGAGCAAGTATTAGTAGATTAGCCAGCATAATACAGGCGGCGACAGCCAGCTGAAGATGGTGGTGATAGAAAACAGATGAGGAGCGTAAGGGTCGGCTGGTCTTATTTACACAATAAGGCGAAGTGGGGCATAGCGGCGATCAAATCCATCTCAGCGTTCCGCACAGTTTCCACTGACGCGCTCGAGATCGAATCAAACCTTCTCCCAACACACCTTAGACTCAGACAAAGGGCGTTAAATGTCCTAGGCAAACTCAAGACACTGCCCACTAACCACCTAATCTGGCCGCTTATCCATCCAACCGCGCCAGCCCCAACCCGCAGTACAATAAAAAGCCCACTTATACTTACAATAGCAACAGCGACAGAGAACAGGCTGTTTCAGAAACTTGAAATTATCAACCCAGCACCACCCCCTCTATGGCGACAAACACCATTCGCAACAATAAAAACAACACGCAGCAGAGAAGAAGCTAAAATGACGACCATGTCACTAGTCTTAGCTGATCCTGATTCAGTAATATTCACAGATGGCTCAGGAAAAGATGGGGAACTCGGCGCAGCAGCAATTATACTAGGACCTAAGCAAAATATTAAGCATAAGGTTAGCATCGGCGTAGGCCCGAAAAGCGGCTGGAATATTTTTACGGCTGAACTGATTGCAATATTCTTCGCACTACATATGATCCATAGGGACTACAGTTGGAATTCAGCCACACAGAAGCCAACACGAAACCATTATACTATCCTAAGTGACTCTAAGGCGGCACTACAAGCAATAGCTAACCCACAGGCGCAGACAGCATAGTATATCACTCAAAGGATTAATATAGAAGCTAAACGCCTTAGCAAGGGATGCGGCATCGACATACACCTTGCCTGGATCCCAGGGCATGAGGGCATCCAGGGAAATAAGCTCGCAGACCAGGAAGCCAAGGAAGCTGTGGAAAGGCCACCAGAACACCACCTCACCCCACTCCTCTCCTCACAGTAGAAGCTGTTCAAAGATCTGATACAACGGCAATAGAGAGAAGAATGGAAAAGCTCGCCAAAGGGCGAACATCTCCGCAAAATTGACCCTTCCTTACCAGGAAAACATGTGCGCAAGCTCTATGACACAAAAACGCGCCCTCAAGCAAACCTACTAGCTCAACTATGTACAGGCCACTCATAGCTAAAGAGCTATAGGAAGAGGTTTGGCAAAACCTAGGATGATAACTGCGAATGTGGAGCGAGAGAGACACTGGCATATATGTTTCTTAACTGTCCCACTCTATAAGGACTACAACAACGACTGCGGAGGCGGATAGGACCCTGTCTTAACAGCCTATCATCTTTGATTTCAGAAGATATAGCAGATGGAGAGCTACATGCTATACTTGAATTTGCTGAAAAGTCTGGAAGGTTCCGCAATAGAGACCTTTGATAATAAAGCTAGGTTATATTTACACTATAAATAGGGTGAGAGATAAGGTTACTACAAAGAGACAACTCTAAGCAGGAATAAAACTTCAGGAAATAGAACCGTAAAGAGGAATGTAAATAGATCACATGACTCGTATGTAGCCTGCATATCCTAACTAGGATGGGTCAGGGTAAATGAAAAATCAAATCAAATCAAATCAAATCAATCTATTTATACTGAGGTACAAGATATAGTAACGTCCGTCCCTGCGTCACGGAACGCACCCTGAGACGGAACGCTCGCAAGGTTTAGGAAGCTTCAATTATTTATTTGTCGATATTTAAATTCATAGACAGTACAACGTGGTCCTTGAGCTATTTCTCTACCTATATAAACAGCCTCGAAGTAAGAAAATTACCAAGCATGGCCGTGCTGTCAACAATATGGTTGTAGCTCTGACAGCCGGTGCGATCGTGTCACCCCTGCTTGGTTAAGGACATCTGCGAATTTCGAAAGTTATAGGCCATACTACGATAGTCTGACTATTAAAGAATAAATATCCAGATTTTAGGAAGAAGTCCTGCCCTTGGGACCTTGCAAACCGGGAAGTATTCGTGGCAAGTGGAGGATCTTACGAAGGTGTGATTTTTAGCGTGTCTTAGCAAGGGTCTGGTACACTTACATCAGCCAAAGAACCTGAAAATCGATTGTGCAGCTATGCCTATCCAGGGTTTTCTTTCAGAGCGGGGTTTAGATCTAATAAGGTTACAAGGCTAAGATACTTGGCGCTGTTCGCTTAGCCGTGTGCTGCGCAGTGGATGAGCGTGCAGCACTTGATCCCCCAACTCCAAAGTGCCAACCACGCTGTCTTGCTGTTACCCAACTGGAGTTCCCTATAGATAGAAAGTCGAGTTTACTCTAATTACATTTGTTGCTTGCGCTGCGAATGATCGTTCTCCTGGCGACTACTGACCTAGCAATTTGAGATACAGCCAACCAGCTTGCCCCGCAGCGAAGCTCCACTCAACCTTGTTGTATTGCACGATCTTTGAGCGAAATGTGTGAATGGGCTTGCCAGACATATGCATCTTGTCAATGTAATCCCAAACACCATATCCGCCACCACAGCAACTATTGTTCGACCGCCGCTCAAAACAACAACCAGCCATGCACTCTGGCAAGCGGGCATCAGAGGGACCTCCCACTGACCCTTGATGCTCAGGATACGGACATCACTGGAGACTGTCCTGTTTGTGTGGGAAGCACGCCAGCTAACTCGTCTGATTGACTGATACGTTTGTCTGTTCCCCAACCTGTAGCTCGGGATCGCGGTTGAGCCTGCTTGCGTCCAGCCTCTCCAAGATCGTCGAATGTACTATACGTAGCTTGATTTAGTTTGAGCTAACTTGATTAAAGATGAGATTAACTAAACATACAATGGGGTTTGCTTCGAAACCTTAAAGATTTGAAGTTCCACCTCACTAAGATCAACATGTGGGATTGTTTTGCAATGAAGATCAAGGACAAAAAACAGACTGGAGGGTGAAGAGGGTTCAAATAATATATGTTTATAGAGATCATCTATTGGAACTTCAAGACCTTGTGAATTGAAGAAGGCTGCAACCATCTCATTCTGAACATTCCAGTGTCGCTCAGGGGATTTGAGAACGATGCGTCTTGGAACGACCTGAGTCATTATGGCTGACGAAGGTTACTGCAGAACGTTAGGATGTGACTTGAAAGAAGAGTTGAACAGGGTAATCGACTAACGAGAATCGCAGGTTTGAAGAAGCTTGGTGGAAGTCAAGATGATGGGGGAGAGACTCAACGCAAACCGGAATTTGCCTTAGGCTACAAGGCCAAAATACTCTTGGCCATGACGCCTTACAGCCTGGCGGGGCTTTCAGGTGTCAGTTGCATCATTGCCCTTCCAGCGAAGCGACGAATGGCGCCACTATCTCTAGCCTGTCCAATAACTAACCAGATAACGTTACTTTGACACCTACCCATCTGCAGGTACCCAACTGGGCATTCTAGAATCAAGAATCCTCGAACTTCGAATTTCGCACTTTGGATGCCTCCATCAAATCCAACAGTCGCGGTTCTCGATAGTTCGAGGATCGCAGGCGGCTAATAGTCTAAAAATAGAGATGTACCAAAAATGGGCCCTCTGTCAGGATCAAGCACATGCCCTCTGGCTCTTCGCGCTCGCTTCGTTCCTCCTCTCCTGTTCCTTTCCTTCACATTCTCAGCAGCCACCATCATCACCAGAGTAAGCTAACATGGACTGAGCCAGTCAGGTACTGGCACAAGGTGTCCCTCATGGCGTACCTAAATCATATCGTGCTCTAGCCGATTATCATGGCGATGTTGGCTATACTACCCTCTATTATCGTGATAACGGACGACAGTCGATTAAAGAATAGGCTCTAGGCCAAAACTACCTAAATCCATGCGAGACCAAGGCTGTCGTCCAATTTTTGTTGCAAATGTCTAATCTTGGACAGCCTGTATGCATCAAATATATACCTTCGATAGCCTTCCTCGCTACACGCCATAGAGCCATACAGGACAGACCTCCCAAACCTCCAGGTAGAAACTGGGCTAAGGCGCTGGAGAAGCGTAATCCAGAGCTCAAGGCACGAAGAGTCAAGGCACTGGACTGGAATCGTCACGAGAGAAACATTTACGAGAAGATAATAGACTGGTTTACGAAGATCGGACCGGTTGTAGAGGATCCAATTATTCGGGCAGAGAACGTTTACAACTTTGATGAAACCGGCGTGATTCTGTCTAAGCTAGGCTCCGTCAAAGTCCTCGTAGGTAAGGACGACATGCGAGACTATAGAGGTGCGCGTGAAAAGCGAACAATGGTCACAGCGATTGAATGCATAAGTGGCGATGGTAGGCATTTGACACCTATGATTATATGGCCTGCGACCACGCATCGAAGTAACTGGAGTACGTTTCCAACACCTGGATGGCAGTATGCGTGCTCCGAATCTGGATACACTGATTCTAAGATCAGCCTAGAGTGGCTCAAGCGCATATTTGATCCTCAAACCAGAGAACAAGCTAATCAAAGACCACGCGTGCTTATTTCCGATGGCTTTGCAACGCACGAGACGCTCGAAATCTTGGAGTACTGCTTCGGAAATAATATCATTCCCTGTCGTCTTCCCTCCCATACCTCACATAAACTCCAACCCTGTGATGTCGCAGTCTTCGCTCCCTTGAAGGCGGCGTATCGGGATCAAGTTGAAATCTTGGAACGAGGAGGTGTGAATACGATCGGCAAGCAGCATTTTACTGCATTATACAGCCCTGCGCGAGAGAAAGCGTTCACGTCTAAGAATATCAAGGCTGGATTCGCTGCGACTGGTTTGTTCCCATTCAACCCCGACAGAGTGCTCAGAGGTATACCTGAGCCCCCACCTGAACTAACCATTCCGAAACCTAATACGGCAACGGTCGAATCTTGTCCGCAAGATGTAGCACCACAAACACCCGTAACACCAGTATCAGAGGTAGCTCTGATATCGCTACAAGATCGAATCCTTAAATACGATACTCATACGATAGACGAAGTAAGTAAAGAGAACCTAAACAGACATGTGCAGAAGATCACCAAAGCCGCCCGAATATGTCTTGCCAAAAGCTCTATCCAGCACGACCAGATTCGATTCTTGCTCAAAATCAACAACGAAGCCAAAGTTCGACGATCGACAAAATCAGAAATACTAGGAAAGGCGAAGGTTATGAGCTATGAGGACCTTGAGGAAGCACGATCGAAGCGTGCACAGAAAGAGGCTGCCAAAAATGCCAAAGGCAAGGGTAGGCGCGGCAGGAAGCCGAAGAATGTTCCGCAACAGGCAGAGGCAGAGGCAGCTACAGGAGACAATAACAGACATGGTCGTAAGCGTAAGAAGTCAGCGCAAGAGGCAGATGAGTCGGAGGGGATGGCCAAGCGGGCACGAGCGAGCAAAGCGCAGGAACAATCGATAGCTCCAGTAGCAAGGATGATATAAGTAGCTTCATATTATTGGTAGATAGAAATTATCACTCTCTTATCCTATGATGGAAGGCTTGCTTGTTGCGCTTTCTTGTAAGCTGTCGGCTTGATGAACCTTGCAACGTGGTCGAAGCGAGTCATAAGTTTGTAGCGGACCAATTACTTTCTACAAGATGCCAAGTCGTGCTGCATGTTAGGTCACGTGAAAACTGATTACCCCGCTTGAGATCATATCACCCCTCTCAATTCACCTCTATTGTACACACAAATGTCACATCATCTTGAATCATTATATTCTAGAGCTGCGATGCAAGCCGGAATCGATGATATAGCGAGCTTAGTCCGCAACCTGGGTATTGCTGATGACGCACCTCAGGATCAGGATCAGGGACAGAATCTCCGGAACGCTGTACATGTGCTTATTCGGTCTGCCAACACTGTTACCTCACAAGCACAATCTGTCAAATCTCTCGCTGGTGACGCGAATTCCTCGCGTAAGCTGCCTATCACGGATGTATGCTCGCTCCGTGAAGGAATAAAGAAGCTTGCGAACATTACTATCGATCTTCAAGGCACTATTGATGCGCTCAACGAAGCGGCGGAACACTCTGTCGTCCTACACCTAAGGTCGCTAGGAAGCCAAAGCCCGCTCATTGCGTTTAGAATCTTATCACATTTCGATAAACAAGTCAAAGACATTATCCGAGAAGTTCTTGAAAATACTAGCGATCAGGACGTGTTGTGGAAGGTGGCTGAGGAGTGCTTCAATCAGACCGTTAACCCCTGTGGAACTCTCGATGCTGAGGACTATTTTGCTCCCCTTGAAGAAGCCTGTCTGGAATGGCCTTACGACCCCGACTTTGAGAGCGAAGAATATTATGAGCATGAGAATCGCCTTGATGTGGATGAAGATTACGCTGCAGCTTTCCAGCAACGAGAGCTGCAAAGATCTGAAGCCCGGTGCAAAGATAGGCAGAGTTGGCCTGCATTTTGGATCCAGGTGTTGAACAATGCACCTTCAGGACCAACCCTGTTCCACCCGCCAGCAGGCTTTAGTACTCTGACACTGGGTTCAGATGTTACCCCACGATACCTGTTTCGCACATTCGACGAGGCCAGCTCAGGGAGAAACGATGAAAGCGTGATAGCTTCCAGCGCGAGCATCTTTGGCTCGCATGAAAGTAGCCGAACGGACATTCTGAAATTGGAAACCCAAGAAGCAACAAAATTACTGTACAAGCATTTCAATAAGCAGTGTTTTGACGGGGAGGAGACTGACAACCTCATGTCCTGGACAAGCTCCCTACTTTTCGTAATACAGTACGCGGTTTGGAGGCGCAGAAGGCGTCGATGCCACCCATCCCAGATCAAGGTTTGCGCGGTCGACACCAGGAACTTTCCACATGGACAATTCGCCCAGGACATCTGGTTACTTAAAGCGTATCATGCAACTGCCAAACGGATGGGCGATCCAGAGCGAAAGTTTTTTGACTTCCGTATCGGGAATGAAGACTTTTATAATGGTGAATATCTGTCCCAAGGGAAAGTGAGCCACGCAGGTCGATCCTGTGTAGTCTCTCTTGAGAACTTGAAATAAGCTGGACTCTTTAAACTATATCCCGAATTTAAGGATCCCAGAGGTAGTGAGCAATGGACTAAACGAGTGCTGGAGCTGCGCCAAAGCTGGTCGGCGGAGCAAGGAACGACGGACCAGGAAATTCGGCTTGCGCTCGGACTGGCGTACAGTTGTTTCGCTCAATTCGAGCCAATCGACATAGCTGCCATCCTCCTGACTTTCAAGAATCGCAAAGGCTTAAGGCTGAATCCCACAGGTGAGTGGCCATTCGTCCCTGATATCCTGCGCCGAATTTCTCAGCACTGCCTAATGTACCCAAGAGAGTTCAGACTTCTTCAAGAAACAGCGGCCAAGATGGGCGGATAAGCCAAAGGAAGTTCGTCGATACTGGATTGTTAATGAAGCAGTCGGCTCATATATCGAACTTTCCGATGTGTGGAATCCTCGTTCACCTTCGCGACATTACGAGACGCTACAGGAGGTCTTTGATTGAGAACCGTTCATTGACCAACGATTGACAAAGACTCCGAATCGCCGATGCGCTTTCGAGATAGAACATGAAGCCTTCTTGGTGCTTCGCAAAATACTGTCCAGTTATGAGTGCACGTGGACGCGGAAAGGTTTTGAACTTTGGGAGCCTCAGGCAAACTACGACGTGTACCTTACGTGCAGTAAATTATACAATGATTAGTGAAAATAGGGAGCTGGACCCTGAAATACTATCCCTCCATTTTGAGCTTGGAAGTACCAGTGAGAGTGGCAACATTATATGAAATAATACCACGTGGCCGCCACAGAATAGATAATAAGTTTCTAGAATAATAATAGGACTGTAATGACAAAATACAAACTCTCCATCAATTTTAAAGTAATGCAGGTGTACTACCAGAGCTGTAATACTGCGGCCAGCGTTATTCCATGAATAGACACGCTGTGCGAAACAGCCAACAGCATGGCGACGCAGCTGTAATTTTAAGATAGAAATAGTTCTGCGTACTCAGAATTAGCTATTCTATATTATCTATATGGTAACAAAGGGGTAGAGAGATTTGCGCAATTTTGAAGTAATGGCGAACATGAAGTACCCATGTTGGTGTTCCTTCTCGGAGTGTGTTCCGCCACTCAGGGACGGACGTTACCATACCTTTGCGAACATGTCTGTTCATTCTACTATTGATGCAAATGGACATTTCACTGCTGCTTTTGAGCCTTGGTTCTTGCCTGAGTACGACGATGATGCTGTTCGGGCTGATATACCGTGCTATCCACCAAACATAAGGCAGTGGAAGTTTAAATCAGAAGGGTGCATGAGGGACTACTTCCATACCGAAGTGGTCAACCCGGTGCTGGCGGCCTGGTCAAGACAACCAATTATACTTCATCAATCCGAGGTTTCACCGCTCGATCAACGTAGTACAGAGAAAGTTGACGACTTTTACACAATAAATCTGAGTTCTGGCCACGAAATTCCTTTTGTGGTTGGAGAGTATAAGAAAAATCTGATTGTGAGGGATGAATGGCAAAGCGGAGCCCTTACATCGGACAGCCAACAACAGCTAGGACGAGAATTGCGAGGGTAAGAAACCAACTTTCGAGTGTAAAGTAAAGAAGTGCTGACCACGCCCCTGCTTACAGTTATTGCGTCAAATACATGTGCCCACAAGGGTACTGCTTTGATGGCGAAACATGCATCCTATGGCAATTTCGAGCAGTAGACAGAAAGGATATGGAAAAATTGCGTTGTGGTATAGATATCTGGGTACTTCCTCGAGGCTTCAGCACCACCACGTATCGATATGCCCTCAATCGGCTATTTTCGCAAGCACTTCGAAGGTGCCAAGGTAGCTTAGCCTATCCGACAGTTGATGTCTCTGGTTACATACCAGAAACTCGACCATTTTTTTCTGGTGAACCTTTGTTTAGGATACCAGGCAGTCAAGAACTTCAGAACCTTAATCAATACAACTATTCTCGTGCTATGGATATCACCTATGGTGCATTCTTTTGGAAGCACGGAGAAGAAGATTTAGTACTAGACGGCCGCAGAGTATGGGATACCGCTCCGCTCTGGGGAACAACCTAGGCTGATAGCTTCGTATACAAATTCAATAACCTCAATCCTTACCCTACAGGATAGCCCAGCCAGTTGGACAAGATTCTTGTTATCTCGAATTATCCATATTTCTCCTTCATAGTCAGCAAAACTGTGATATTTTCTCACTAACAGCTGTAGCATTCATTTAGATAGCTTCGCGCATAGTAGGTGGAGGGATCAGGCTAAAAATCACTTATAGTCTACTATCAAAGGCCCTCTAATATCAAGATTCCTGGACGACAACAATTAGATACCACATTAAGGTGTTTTACCAGCGCAAGCCTCAACAACAGAACCAGGTGCACATTGTAATAATAAAATGGGCATCAAATGCCTCCGATTTTCTGATTACACTAGCTGAATGGCCACTCGAGGTTTTCACAGCGGGCATTGGGTCTCACATTTGACTTGAATTCCTACTCGGTTTTGGCCGCTCTTAGTCAGCAGCTATGCACGGTCAGGCGGACTTCGCCAGACAGCCGACACGTGACAGACTATTTACATATTCCGCCGCGTCCCACTTCGCCCTGTTCGTAAACAAGACCAGCTGTCCCTTCCATCCACCCCTTTACTTTCAAGTAAACTATCTATATATGTGATTATCTGTATTTGTGTTCCGTCTTTTATCATAGTACTGTTTATGTGCGCAGTATATAGTAGTGCTATATTTATTCCTCATATTGTGGCTCTAATATGCCATGGCACAATGTTTATTAGTAATGTACCTACAGTCTCCCTCTGGTACTTGGTGTTGTCTATTTATATTGCCTCCATCCCTCGAGGCCTGTGTGTTCCATAAATTTGTCCCTGCCTATCTTCGTTGCCGCATCCCAGATTCCTATATAGCTATATATATTGTTCTGTTCTGTATGATGCTGTTATTGATAATAGTGATATCATTCATTGCGATTTTGGTTTTCAGGTGTAATACTCTGCTTGTGCAGACTATCTAATTACTGAGCATAAGAGTTCTTGGCATGTTTCTCCACAGATGTTGTCGCTTTGTGTTAAAGGGGGACTAATCCTTCTTCACTGGGTGGGGGGTGACAGTGGACGAGGCTGTCTGCAAGCTGTAATATATGGGCACCGAGTATGCCGGATATCTGGTGCTTGAAATGCGCGAGAGATGATGCCGTTCTGTTTGATGGCTTGTCGATGTGGGATGTTGCAAACATTGTCAGGGGTTGGTGAGCTGGCCAGGAAACCCACCGGTGGCTGTATATTGTGTTGTAACTATGGTGCGAAGTGTTTGGGCTTCATCATTATGACCTGTAACCTGAAATCTCAATCTGATATCATTATTATCAATAATAAACCTATTGTATTAGTGGTATACTCCTGTGTTTGGTGTCTGAATGTACCACTGGCCGCAATGGTCACTCTGGCCGGTGCCAGGCCAACGCCGAGGGACGCGCGACCGCCATCCAGAGGCCATGTCGGCCAGTGGTACGTGTATGTACGATGGTACTACTGAATTTCAATGATTTGAGTTCTCGCTGTTGTGATGTATCTCAACTGCAGACTTCATGATTGATTTGATTTGATTGTTTCCTACTCGGTTTTGGCCGCTAATTATCTGCAGCTATGCCCGGTTAGGCGGGCTTCGCCAGGTGACCGACACTTGACAGGCCATGGCCAACGAGAACCTTGGCATGTGACCCATCACGTCCCTCTTAAAAAAGACCACAACAGCGAGAACGTGAACTCTTGGTATCTAGTAGTGCTAACTGAGCATACACACTCCTCTACCTAGCAGTTAGACGAATTGACAGGCCTGACGCGGCGCCCAACGCGTGAAAAACAGGTATGTCGATTCCCTGGCCCAGGGGGGAGTCCTGGTCAAACAGACTGCCAGAGCACGCTACCCAACTAGCGAAGCACCTTCAAGCGGCAGCGCAATTCGTACACAGCACGTCCAGCCGCACTGTTGAACTGGACTCGGTAAAATCGATAATCTT
>NW_015622240.1:0-30627 GCF_000836295.1 Verruconis gallopava | reverse complement strand
GTTTCCCACGACTCCGCTGTGCGGTCCATGCTGTGGAACCGCTTAAGTCGTTTTGCTTCGGTCAGTACTCGTTTGCATTCCGTGTTCCATCCCTCTTTTGCCCGTGGTGAGGGGCATGTTTTGGGGAGGACTTTGTTTGCCGCCCCGTCGATCGCGCTTGCAATCTCCTTGGTGTATCGATCCAGTGCCCTCTTAGTTCTCGGCCGCTGTACCTGAGGTAGTGTCTGTGCGAGCGCCTTCCGAAACCTCTCTTCCTCGAGATGCTTCCATTGCCTCACAGGTTTCCTCTCTCCGTGTTGGACTCTCAGGTCCATGACTATGCTGATCGGTAGGTGATCAGAGTCGTGCTCCATGTCTCTGTCTACTTCGCACCGGATTATCCGATCTGCTAATCCTGCAGACATCCAGCAGAGGTCGATCGTCGTCCTCTTTTCTCCCTCTTCGTATGTGATCGCTCCTTGGCGGAGTGTGCTCATCATACCTATGCTCTGCATAACGTCCAGCAGCTCCTCTGCTTCCTCCTCGTGTTTATCTACCCTTTCTCCACCCCATACTGGGTGATGGAGGTTGAAGTCGCCTAGCGCTATCTGCTCTTCCGCACTGTTCTCCTGGCAGACTTCCTGTACCTTTGGAAGCGCGCTCTCGCGTCCTTCCGAGCATTGCGGTGGGTTATACACATTATATATAATGATCTGGCTTCCATCCCCACTTTCTTCGCTCTGTCTGATGTATAGGGTGCATATATCCCTAGTGTGTGCTTTAAATTGCCATTTGCTCTGGTCCAGCCTCTTGTTCACGAAGAAGCAGACCCTTGCCGTCTTGCCCTCCCGTTCAGGTGGGTAGCAGAGGTGGAAGGTCTCCTTGGCTGGATGGTGTGTGGTGTCCATATATGGGTTCTTCCATGGTTCCTGGATGGCCACGATATCGTACTCTGCCGTCCTGGTGTCTTGCATCAGCGTGGCCATTACTGTGTCCTTTGATTTTCGAACATTATACTGTAGTATGCTTAATTGAACATGCTCCACCATTATAGGGGGGTCATATCCATATCGTCCTCTATTTCTATAGTGGTGATTTCATTGGTGTCTCGCGCCTCCAGCGCCTTACATGATAGCTGTACCACGCGTTACAGCCTCTGTCTGCTTGCCGGCGATTCATTCTCCCTGTTCACCTTGTTTCTGGCCAGCCCTATATTAGTCTGCTTCGAGGCCCGGCCTGCTTAGGAGGCGGTCAGGTCCCTTGTTGACCTTTGTCTCTTCATTCCGGTTGTGGGGTTTCCAACCTGGGCTACTAGCTTCGGGTTCTCAAGTACTGGGTGGTACTTGGGTCGGTTGTCGTACGCCGCCTTGGTCCTGGCAAGCTGTTCCTTCCTGATCTTGCAGTGGCGGTTCCAGGACTCGTGCGGGCCATTGCAGCCTGCGCACTTCTTAGGTGTGTCGGCTTTCGAAGGGCAGTCCCGGGAGTTGTGTTCTTGCGCGCAGTGGCCACATGCTGTTATGGCTTTGCATTAGGTTCCTATGTGGCCGTATTTCTGGCAGTTGAAGCATTGCTTCAGGCGGCATTATCATTCGTATCTCTCGGTGTCATAGTGGCACCCCTGCCATATTAACCCTTCATCAATGATCTTATTCGCATCCTCTGGCTTAGTAAACTCGATTACCAGCGTGGACATCCTCTTGGTCTGTGCCTTCCGACTGAGCCATCCGATGTATTTGATTTCTGCTGTTAGGATAAAGGGTTTGTTTTCACTCAAGATAGCGGCGTTGATTTCGTCCAGTCTGTCCATATCCATATCTTTGGTATATACGCTGTGTACGAGCACACCATATGTCTGGCTGCGTATTGACATTCCGTTCCCTATCCTAGGGACCCATTCCTGGGCGGACTGTCTGAGCGTCTGTGCTTCGCCCGGTGTAACCGTTTTTATGCTAATGTCTCCGCTCATGAGTTGGTTTACAGACATGACCTTTGCGTTGGTTACTCTGCCTTGGGCTATGGCTTGTTCGACATGGGCTTTCAGGTTGCGTGGGTTCATGGAACGCAGGTGGTGGATCGTTTGTGCATTTCTAATATTCACGATGATCTCACGATGCGTTTAAGCAGGAGGTCTGGTGTTTTATAGACTATATATACTTGTTGCCGTCGCTCCTTGCGCTGCCACGGCGGCATAGCTTGCTATAGCCTGCTGCTGGTGTGTCCCTTTGTTTCTGAGTACCATCCTGCCTATGTCGACTGCCTTAATCGCCGCTGTCTTCGCTTCTTTACCCGCTGTTACTGCTGCTTGTGTATTTGCCTTTGTTGCCTCTATGTCTTCTTGGAGGTGTCGGAAGGCTTCATCCATGCTTTTCCATCCTTTCACTGTCTCTGTGCGCAGTCAATCTACCTTCTCTTCTAGGGAGGCTACGTCAGGGGTGTCCTTGATTTTGGCGAGCGCGAGTAACGCGCTCTTGAGGGCTTTGCTTAGTTGATTTCTATCAATCTCTTTCTCTCTTTCTACGACTTGCAATGTATCGCTGAGCCGCTTCGTGATTTCTAGGACACGCTCTCAGAGGTTGGTGGGCCCAGTTACCTCCTGGGACCAGGGCGTCGCCATGTCTTACGGCCGCGCTGGGCGGTGCGGCTTCCGAGAAAGCAGTTTCCGGTCTTCAAGAGATGTATGTGAACACAATTAAGCTCTTTATTCCAAAGGTGAGAGTTCTCGCTGTTGTTGTGCTTTTCGAACGACTGAATTCAGGCCCCTCTCTGGAGGCTTCGCCGGCTAGGAGGGGGGTACTGTCACGGGGTCACCCCCATGACACGTGATAAGCACCATTCTGTTGCCTTACCCGAACCCAAACATCAGCCAGTACAAGCCAACACAACTCAGTGTTGGCGAACCAGCCCTGAAGCCAGCCAACACTGGCTAACATAACTTGATGAAAGCCAGCATAATCTAGTATTGGTGAACCTTGCCCCGAACCCCAATTAGGAAAGGGAGACAAGCCCTCCCCACTTTCCTCATGTATTTAAGCACGCGTACTCTCTAGATATTCTCTCTTTCACGCAACGTCTTGACTCTGGTACTACACCTGTACCACACAAACTAGTAGATAGCCGACAATCTCATTATTTCACCTCACGTGATAACTTGAGCAGATCCCATCTATCGGTTTCGTGACACATACTAGCAGGGCTAGTCATGATCTTCTCAGCCTATATTCCGCCTTTTAGGAGCACCCGTGAAGTAGCAGAGGGTGAAATGCAAGCTGTCCTAGAGGCTATCAACAGCACTATTGCGCAGAACTCTCCTGCCCCAGAAGATACTTATAAGCTAATAATAGGTGGAGACTTTAATCAGCAAGATCTATTATAGGGAGGTGACAACATTCAGCTATATAGAGTAGGAGAAGTAGCCAGCCTCCTTAGTTTCATAGAGGAACATAGCCTATACCACCAACTATAACGAGGCGAACCAACATGCTGGACTATGACTTGGCTAGGGAGTAGAACCATACTTGACCTGACTTTAAGCAATGTATCAGGCTGACTCAGAAAGTGCCAGTTATACTATAAAAAGTACGGATCCGACCACCTCGGCATTGTTTCAGAATGGAATTTCCCTGTGCAGCAAAGAGAGGAAAAACCACCACGCCATATATATGAGCAGACTGACTGGGACAGCGTTGGTAACCTAATAGTATAATGTATTAGAAGCTACACCAATATTAATGTAAACAAACAGTTAGATAAGCTAGTAAGACACTTTATAAGAATAACAGCTGATGCAGTCGAAAAGCAAACCCCAGTAGCTAACCCATGCCCATATTCCAAGCATTGGTTCACCCCAGATCTGAAAGAGAAGCAACGACAGTACAATAAAGTATAGCGAAAGTGGCAAATATCTACAGCCAGACTAAGCCGCAAGCACCACATTACTTAAGAACTATTTGTATCAATGCAAGGTCACAGGAAGGAATAGGCAAAGGCAATTGAATAAGCTAAATCCACACATTAGAATGACTTCCTCGACTGAGCTGCCGACAGGAACCTTCTATAGAAGGCTGTGAAATATGCTGAACCAGGTACCAAATATGTAAACATTCTACTACTATATGATGAGGAGCAGCAAGCGATGGAAAGTGAAGATAAGGCCAAGCTCTTCATAGAATTATTCTTCCTACCTATACCTATACTAATACCATCCCTTAATAACAAAGACATAGCAGAGGTTGAACTGCCTTGGAAACCAATCACTGAGGGTGAGATCCATGCCACGTTGGTTATAATTAAGGATTTGTCTACCCTAGGAGATAGCAGGCTACCACATGTTGTGTGGAAGAAAACCTGGAAATATATATCGCCTATTATCACTACCCTATTTAAAGCAGCACTTCGCCTAAGACACTACCTAAGGTTATAGAGAGCAGCAACCATTGCAGTCCTGCGTAAGTCAGGGAAGCCAGACTATACGCAACCTAGCGCGTACAGGCCCATCTCTCTACTTAACATATTAGGCAAACTCCTAGAAGCAACAGTTGCGAGAAGAATGTCATGCTATGTAGAGTGCCACAGCCTTCTCCCAAGTATACAGTTTAGATGCAGGCCTGGGCGATCTACTGAACAAGCACTCTATATCCTAGTTGACGCAATATAGAAAGCGTGGAGACAGAACAAAGTAGTGACACTGTTAGCACTAGACATTAAAGGCGCCTTCAACAGCATTAATCACCTGGTTATAAACCAAATACTCTGTAAAATAGGGATACCAGCAGTAGCACGATAGTGGATAGACAGCTTCTTGAAAGACAGATAGGCGAACATCAGATTTGACGGCTACTGCTTGGACAAGAACTTACTAGCCTGCCCGGGATTACCACAGGGCTCCCCGATCTCACCCATTCTATACACAATCTACAACCAGAAGCTAGTAGACTAAACTGTAGACAATACAGGTGGTGCATCAGTATTCATTAATGATTACTTTGTTGGAAGGTACCATCCATCATGACTGGTGGAGATTACCTACTACAGACTAGTGTACCATGGATAAGATGTCTTTATATTTACATCCTGTAGCAACTTCAATTCTAAAACAATACAATTCACTTTTATAAAACAGATTCCAACATACTTCCGCTGGCTCTGCAGACCCAGCACTGAAGAAAATACCTGAAAGCTCCAAGTAGAAGATATTCTTAAGATCAACAAATGGGCCAATCGGACTGGGTCAACCTTTGAAGTTGGGAAAACGGAGTTGATACACTTCACTCATTCCTAAAATAAGCAAATAACTAGCTCGATCGTCATGAATGGCCAGGAGATCTCCCCCTCTAGCAATGTGAAGAACATCCTGCAGTTTCCATGCTAATGCGAATACTGCGATAAACCGACCCGAAACCACTCATCTGCAATGCCACTCTACACGAACATTTTCCATCTAATCGCACCGTGCTTCTGTCCTCGCCATGTTTACCGTGAATTCCTTGCTGCTTGCGCCATTCGTGCCTGCGCGCCCACTTTCCTGGCTGTAATCTCTTAAATGCCACATTTGTTCAACATGTACAACAACCCACAATGCCTTCGTTGTTGTGAACACCTACCATTTTCTGCCTTCAATTACCGCAAAGCCTCACTCTTATACTCCTTATCGCCCAGGCTTCTATGGAAAACTGCTGTTACCACTTCAGCTGCCGACGCCTCCGTCTGTTTGACCGTCCCACAATACACCACGATCTTCTCTCGCCTCTCCTCATCTCTCTTGCAACATTTGATCCAGTATGTCCTCCCTGTTGGCGCCCGCAATCACTCTATCTTGCCCTTGGCTGGTAATCCCATGCATCTGTTGAACTCGCGCTCCTGGCTGTGCACGGAGGGCATGACACTGATCAATCATGACCACGATCTAACCGACCGTGCGCCTTCTGCCCGTTGATGGACTTCCCGAACGCATTAATTGGAGCGATAGCCTCGACGAGCGCATCTCTAAGCTGCCTGCACTTTTGTAGCTAAGTAAAATAAGGAAGGAGTAGTAGAACTTGAAAGTACACCTTCAGAAACAAATCGTTAGAAAGGTTTTTGAGGAGGCAAAAACTCACTTGAGTAGTTTTAATCAACTCATGTTCTTTCTTAGAGGTAGAAACTACTTAACGCCATAAAATCCGAGCTGACAAAAAGACCGACGCTAATTTGGAATTAGAGAGTTACAATCTTGAATTAAATTGCCCCCTTCTAAAAGCTCTTGAAGGATGATAGTAGCTTCATGCGGAGAGCTCGGCATTTCAGGCTGCAAAGATCGAGTGTCGGTGGTGTCAACATGATCATCCGGAAACCAGTGTATTCTCTACGAAAAGGATGTAATCAACGAAACTGATAGATTTGATCTCATTTGCAGTGGCAACATTGAGGTTCTCTGACATTCAGTTTAAAGAAAACAAAGAACTCTGATTCATTGAGCCGATTTCATCCCATGTAAATTTGTGGGCAACTACTTTCTTTGCCTACAATTAAGTATTGAACGGCTTCTGGCCATAGACAATATAAAATGGCATGTACATATGCGTCGTCATATCCAAGCATGCCGTCCTCGTTCTTTCACACAATGAATCTACTTCATCTTTCTTCCAACCCAATCCCTTGATCAGAGGTGCAAGAGCAGTTGCCTCAAGACCTTCAATGAGCGCAGTCTGCCAATACCATCCGACCTTCTTAAGAGAATTGCTTTCCGGCCAGGATCCAATTGGCATATGAAACACTTGTTCAACAATATTGACAAATCCCGCAGCCCTCATCATATCTTTCAGCTTGCAAGTTTCCCTCAATTTTACACCATGTCTCTCAAGACCATCGGCAACGAGATTACAAAACTTCAATAGCTCGTTGTCCACAGCCATTTTACCATCGTGGCATTTTGGAAAGTGGTCAATTTCCTGGCATTCCATCCAGCCTCCGGGTTTGAGATGTAAAAAGGCGCGCTGAAAGAGAAGATTTCGGTTTTGAAAGGCCTGGATAGTGTTGCGAGTGTGCACGTAATCCCAGTAATTCTCAGGATCCATCCAATCCAACTCAACGTCCTCAATTATGTGATCAAGGTTCGGGGGAACCATCTTTTCCTGCATCGGACTTATATCAACGGCTCGAACGAACGCCTCTTGATAACAGTCCGCAACTGTCACACGTAATTAATACTGTCTACTGGAACGCATACTTGAACCGATAGTCTGTTACTCACATTCTATTGCCCAAATACCTGTGCCTGTACCCAGATCAATAACTTTAGCGCCATCTGTCTCGATTGGCGCAAAGTATAGTCTCCCGTTGAAAACAATCCGGAAAATATGGTGCATGAGACGCTGTCGAGAATTCTCAGTTTCGTCATTCGGGAACCAGTACGATCCTCCCCCGTGATACGTTCTGCCATTTTCTTGCACAGTTTCAATGTCGGTCGAGGCAATTGTTGTAAATGCGGATGAAGTGTTACTTCCGCTCCCATAGGCTTCGTCAATATGATCATTGCCGAGTGCGGAATTGGGGACCAATATGCTGTCACTATCGATAGATATCGGTAGTGCCACATTGGAAGTTGAACCTGCACCTTGCATATTGAGCAGGTTCGAAGCCGGTATATGATGTTGTGAACCCCGAATCGTGATGTAAGTTTAGCACCGACAAGAAATTGGCTATGCAAAACGACGCGCTTGTCGCCTTTTTATGCTGATCATAGGTCTTTGCTTAATCTATATTTAAAGTTCGTGTGGGTTCTCGAACGCTTCCGAAACTGACTGGGAATCCCCACGGACCCATGGTCTGAAATTCAAATTTGACCTGCCCAGAGCATATCAACGGCTTAGAGACGGTGGCGTTCCGCCAAGTCTGATAGCACGTCCTTGTTTACGAAGGACAGCCTTTCTGTTCTGTCTTGCTACTCTCGACCATATCTTCATCGACGTTGTTGGAACTGCATTTCCGGTCGAAGGATCCGCCATAAGGGATAAGGGAACTTCCTTGCTAGCTAAACTGCCACTATAATAGTTTCAAAAAACCTGAGTAGACGAGCTGATGGCGGTAATCTTCCGGCGGGGATTGTGATGGCAGGACACAGTAACATGCCATAAAAGCCACGATGTGGTCTAACCGCTTTTGGCCTAAGCATGAACTTTCCACTTTCGTCCTAAGTTCGAGATTTCCTCCTTGGTCCTAAGTACAAGCTTTCCTTTTTTGTCGCAAGTATGAATACACCATGCCAGCGGAGTTTTTTTTTTCAAGTGCATCTAAATGCGGGTGTCACACTTGTTGGTTGTTGCGGGCCAATCGGCGATCTTCCAGAGCGTCTCGGGTCAAGGCTGCAGTTTCACGCGATCTCTATGTGCCTGGCGTCGGGCTTTCCTTATCACACCCGTTTTCCGGTTCTGTACTTTGTGGTAGAGCTCCCAGATCGCCATCGTAAGTCTTCTTGCATATACACGGCATAAGTGCTTCCTCTCTGCCACCCTGGGCCATGTTGCTGGGTGGGTGGGCATGCTTACCGCACATGTCTGGTTGCATATAAACACACCAATTGACATTGGTTCCAATAATTAGCTTCCCTATGGTGGCGGGATCCTTCCACTCCAGCATCATGCTCCTAGCCTCCCCTGTTGCTAGTGACCGTTGCTCACGCTTGGGAATAGGCGGTTGCGATTAAATCATATTGTCCTACTGGGAGAGCCACCATCTTTAAGGGACACCTCGGCCAGCAACAGCTGGTCGATGTATCTGGTCTGCACCTAAAGCGTCTGCATTTCTTTCGCTCTGTCTCTCTGCATCATGCTGTTCTTCATGCCAATTCCGCCGTGGCCCCAATCGATAATCTTGCCTACAGTGCTGACCATAGCTAGCATTGGCCTGACCGTGCTCCTAGAGTTACGAAGGCGTGACCAAAAGCGTGCACGTCCGGACAGTTCGATTGACCTGATGCGTCTGCCTTTGATCTCATTGCCCGTCGCAGGGTCCGCTTTGGCGGTTGCAGTCGTCACTGCTGTCTACCAAAGTCAGACAGGCAAAGCATCAACCATCATCTGTACACTGTATCTCCAGATCGGACTCGCTGCGTGTCTAGCTGTGAGTAGTATCTCTCGTGAGGTCCGACCTAGTTGACATTGCCCAGTACGAAGGTTCTGCGGTGATCCTTGAGCAAACGCACTCATTTACAGCATTTTTTTTCTGGTGGTGGCTTAGGCCGTCGTACGCCCTATTTTTAACATCTGTTTCACTCACAATACTCATCCAGTATGTGCAATTTTGCGTATAGAGGCCCAAGTGCTGATCCATTGCGCAGCCGAGAGCCGGTCGCAATTAACGAAGCGACGATTGCGTTTCTTATCCTCACCAGTGTCTTTGATGCTTGGCATATTGCACAAGTCCAACTTACCGTTAATAGTTCTATTATTAAGCCGTTCGATGGAAAGTTGCCTGGTTTCTATACCAAGACGAAGCGTGCGTTATCATGGCTTGTGAAGGGTTTTAGGCTGACTCTGGTATCATTCTGGAACGGCGAGGAGTCAACGCGATTCCACAGGAAGTTGTTTGTTTTATTGATACGGAACTGGGTTGTTTTTGGCATCGACGTGTCATTTGCTCTGCTTTTTTGTGTTCAAACTGGACCATACGTACGGTGGATTCTGCAGGTAGGAAGTCTCATCCAACCATAATTTCCGGCTGATTCAAAATAGTTTGTGTCATTTCCGAATTTGCTTTCGTCGGTGGTGTGGATATCTCTTCGTAGAGATGACCGTCCACGTGAACTGGAGTCATCTGGCTTCCAGGCTGGGTTAACCGACAACGAACGGTAGATACCGATACGCAAAGTCTGCTCTTCGGCAATGCTTGTCTCTCCCTCTCGTCAATACAAGCCATATTTTGAGACCTGTATGTGTACGTTATCTTTGATCCGCACAGCGATATAGTGTAATCAATATTTCTTTCGCAGCTTTTGACCTATTATGCATATTTCATATTTCGAGAACGTAGACCCACTCAATAGCAACCATCCAGCTTCCTTAAAAGTCCACAATCCATCCTCCCCACATGGCTTTCTTGACTGTCCGCTACACATACGGGTCTCAAGGGACAGTTCTGGCGGACTGAAAAGAGAAAGATCCAGAGTCTCAAGGCCAGCCACCCGAAGGATCGTCATGCGAGGCGTAGCCTTCTCTGCTTCTTCACGAGCATCTATTTTGCTCCAAAAGCAAAAGCGGCATGGTTTCAGCAAACTTCGGCACGACACCCTGCCACGGGGAAAGCGGGAAATGGAGGAACATTTGGGGACGGTGCTTAAGATGTATTTACACCTCTGCTGATCAATGAAATTATACACGAGCTAGCAGATGCAGAAAGTCATATCTCATTGATTAATTAGCAGATCAAAAGAAACCGTCTAATTTGTGATCGAGGGATGTTAGCGCCACACCCAGACAAATTGGGAGCTATAACAGTGGACTTAGCTTTCTTCCATACAGCAGCTGTGGATATGCATACATTCTCCATACTTGCCAATCTCTCCTCTAGAAGCTTTTGTCTCACTTCATGTGACAATGAAGCAATACAAACACCTTTCTAAGGAAGAGCGTTGAAAAGTACGCATCATATTAATGGTAGACTAGTCTAGTAGAAGTAATTTCCATCAGTCATCATGGATGGTACCTTCTTACATGTTGGCGGACAGATAAGATTGAACGGTTAGCCGACAATCGCATGAAGAGAGAGCTCCGGCTCATGGTACCAGATATGTCAACACAGTTAGGGTTGGGAATCCAGCATGAGATACTTTAACAAATGGCCTGTGTGTGTGTGTCTGAGATGCTAGTATCTCTCAACACGAATACCAATATAGAGTAGGAAGGGGAGGAGACAATTGAGAACTAGCTCTGCACTCCCCAAACGCTTAGCTTCCTTCTATTCTCATATTTTGTAACAGCCGTGTTTGCCTCCTTAAGGCTTAAAAAGCCTTGTGAGCATTAATCGAGCTCATGTACAGAGGTGCCGTTTTCTTGTGGGGGTTCACCAAACAACTCCTGAACGGGTGAAGAATCAGCATTTCCTCTTTTTGCGTTGTTTCGCGTTCGGTTTAGTTTGAGATAAGAGAACAATCTCCGGACTAAATTTTCCAGGTGGCACAAGGAGGAGGTGATAGATGCGACTTCGCCTCCCTCCCGTAGGCCATGCATCAGCCGTTATAATATTGAACCGCGTATCGCGCCACGCACCAAATGCTTCAAAATGCGCCTTAATCCTCAATCACACTCTTTTTTTGGGTTGTGATTATGACTCGTACACTACTGATTGTGGCCAGCCTGTTGCCTTTAAACGTATTTGCCTCACTAGTCCGGATCTCGTCATATGATTCAATTCCATATCGTCCACGCGCCGTCGCGCACCGAAAACGTTGATTACCTGGTTGAAGACATTATCAGCAATGATGGCAAACCCATCAACAACATGACCTAGCTAATGTCTTCTGTGAATGCAATGCTGTTGCAATCCCAGATTGCACCAACCTCACGAACCAATACTCCTGCGTACTGGCATCTCATGCCATTTCACTTTCTACGTCAACATTTTTTTCCTTTCCCCATCAACCGCAAATGCAAAAAAGGTATCGACGGCCCAATTCTCGCCTTATATAATTCAACTGCAGCATGAAGGGTGGCAAAGGCAGTCGACAGGATAACCAGCAGAGAAGAGATGGAAGATGCAGACAAGTCAAAGTGGATTTTGTCATAATACAAGTATATTTGCTAAGTTGTTGGATCACAGATGCCATAATGATGAAAACGTACGTTTTACATGATCAATTATCAAAGCGCATCGCAATTCACACATGGACATCATATTTATAGAACGGTATAAGCAGCTCGAATAGAAAACAGAACAATATACTCGAGAGTGATACAGTTACAGATATACACATTATACGCAAAGAGACACAACCTGTAGTGGCGAAAGCATCAGTACCATCTGAAACTAAGTTTGCTCTTATATAGAGACAGAATTAAGATCCAGTATTCAAACAGCTAGTCAGTGTCAACATGAGACCAACGTAACTGAAAACCAGAGCCGGCAGACACGATGCATTCCGTACTTCCCGGCACGTCTCATTGCTCACTACCTTGAAGTTGTGATGCAAGAACATTTGTCGGAATGTGCCATCCATGTTAAGAAATGTGAGAAGGTATTGCGGCTAATGCGTCGACCACTGGCCGATAGCAGTGCTGACGCTATGGATTTACAGCACCCTTGCTTATTGATCATTTGCCTTTCTTGCATGATTGGGGTGGAAGGAAGTACGCCCCTCGAGAGGAAGAGATAAGGTGCTTTGAAAATCGAGAGTAGTTCAAGTGGGGTCTGCGTCGCTTCGCAGGAGCAACTCATCCTTTTGGTTCCATACTTCTGTGAATATGGTCGAATGTCACAAGGCTGAAGCTCTTGCACCCTGCTCTTTTCGCTCTATGTGCAGTGAGATGTTCCCCGTATACAAGACAGCATGGCGAAGTAGCACACTTTAGCCGAGTTCCACTTGAACTTTGGACCGCTGAGTTTTGGGCCACATTACCACCCGCCATAGCCAACATAGCCATACGAAAAGAATGGCTGAAACCGTGAAGGATTCAATGTACAAGTACGGAATATTGTACAAGTACACTTTGGGCCATGACATTGCCAAGGAGTCTCGTCCCGCACTGGCATCTGACACCACTGGTGCTCCGATGTGGATAAAAAGCCTCAACGAGGCTCTCCAACTCTGGTGGCACTGTCATACTACTACTGATGACGATGTATGGTGAAATTGACTCTACAATATACACAAACTCCTGCCCAAACAATGCTGGTATAGTTTTAGAACCCGTCTATTCACATTATCCAAAGGGGTTGCGGGGTTACCGTACTTTCTCTGCTCCACATGAGAATCTGCGCAACGAAAATGTCAGATGAGTTACGCGCCACTTGTTGCTCCTGCGTAAATTTTCATTGGATGAGGACACAATGTCGTTTCTCGAATGCAGGATGTCGAGACTTTCGACATTATGCATCTCCTCTGAAACTGACAGGTCGGCCCACAGCGGCATAGGCAGCATGCAGGGTGCAGTCACCTGAATAGAAATCGCCGGACAGGTCATGAAAAAGAAAAGCATATCCTAGCAATACTTGTCGCAAATTCGCTTCCGCAACAACCATTCAAACGTCCTTCATGATTTATCTGCTCTTCTTGCATTACAGTTAAGAAGAGAATATCTCGCCCAGTGCCAATGCAACCTTACGGATTCTCTAAAATTACCATCATCACTGTGGATGATAGAAGACAGACATTAGTAAAAGGATGGGTTTGCTCGGAATGCAATAAATTTTCTAGGTCCATTGTCGTCCTTATTCTGTAATGGATGTACGCTGATGAAAAATTTAGAGAGAGAGATTTTCTCAAGAAGCGACAGCATATCTTGAGTAATCATCCCAATCATCTTGAGAAATGTTATGAGGACTGGAAAGCGCTGTTGCGAAAGGATTGGCGACGACGAGAGTTTGAAAAAGAATATGGGGTTGAAATAACACAGGACATGGCGAGAAGCGCTTTACGGGATGCTGAGTCCTGGATCAATTGGTTGGATCTATCATTCAAGGATAATCATGAGAGGTTTTGCTGGATCATCTACATTGGAGGTAAGCTTAGGGGGAACGCTCTTCCAGCAAGCATCAAATACTCTATTCATGGTAGTGAAATGGTTGTACTAGAAAGCATGGTGTAATAACTGGACTCCAAGTTTAAGCATGGACTACTAAAGTACTGTCTTGTAGAATGATACATTAAGCTTCTGTGATATGGTATACATGAATGAATACCCAAGACAACCAAAACAATAGTTGTGATAGCAGCTCTCGAAATAAAAATTGTCATATAACTTACTTAAAATGACCGGGGCTTTTGGGCAAGTGCAAGCTTTCTCAAGTCACCGAAGATACGGCGCAATATGTTGAAAGGAAATTAACTCAAGCATGATGGCAAAAAATCTAATTGCTTTATACTTCTCTTTCTTAACCACAAAGGATATAATCATGATATACCTCGAAAACAGGGACTCAACTCTGAAGGGAGGTAGCGATTTGATAGTCTGAAAATGTTCCGTTTCGTCAATATCCATCCTCTCTTCTTTTCAACATCCATAACATGGACGATACACTAAGTCCGTAAAGTCATAGGGCAATAGCAATCAGTAGAAATGCGAGAATTAGTGCAGAACTGTGGACACTATATTCAATTAGCTTGGATGAGGATATTGACGCCTAACATACCAATGAAACAACTTGCTGGGAATGAAGCAGTTCAATATAAACACAGTGAGGCACAGCATCCCCACCTCAAACCCATCCACTACCATATAGTCCTTGATTTTTGTAATCGACTTGATGAAGATGGCGAGAGAAATTCCTAAGAGCCAGGTAGAGGATTTTGAGTCGGCTATCAATCTAAAAATCCATGAGGAACCTCTGCTGTAACCTCCGAAGACGGTGATAAAATACTCCACCGTTGGTACCGACATTCCTGTCAAAGCTATGCCAATTACTGTTTTAGGTATGCTCAACCTTACACTGGATGTTGCAACTGCTTCCAAAAAATGAACAGCAGAAAACAAGACGGCGACAGTAGAAATAATTAGTATGGGGACATTAGTCAAAGGTGAATAAACCAGATTGATGCTTTTTGGGACGACTTTATTCACATCACTCATTCGTCTCTCATGGAGTTGGATAGACAAGAGACTCAAAAGCAAAGTGGCAGCCATCTGCATTCTTGGAATATAGGTACCTGTGCATGAATTAGCTTGGTTATGTATATATATGGTCATCTTGCCTTGCGGTTCAAATTTGAAAGCAAGCGGTAAAGCAATGCTGGTAAGGCTAACGATCAAGAGCTGAGCTGTTAGTCGTGCAACAATAATACGGTTCTCTAGTTGTCGGAGGCCACCAAACACTATACAAGTGCCTAGTATCATGAGGCAATATGAGGTTTGAGCTCCTTTCAATGCATTCCGAGCCAGGTCAGACTCGCCCCTCGCCGCAGCAAGGATTGAGAAGCATGTTTCTGCCCTAATATCACTTTCATCAGCTCTTGGTTTAGAAATTAGATATCATGGCTCAGACCCGAACAATCCATTCAAAATACCGGCGAGTTCCTGCAAATGCCAACTCAAAACAACGTTTTCCAGTGTAAGCCGTGAAACAACAGAAACAGAAGTTATCCCAGCAAAGCTTACGAATAACTCTGCCAGAGATCCAGGCCTTGTAAAGTGGAGAAATGTGCTCCACACAAAAAGCAACAGCGGTATACTGAAAGTCAGCAAGATTTTGTTCACATAAAGCTGCATTTTGTTCAATTTGAAATGCAGAATACACTATCAAAAAAATCCTGTCGAAAGAGGAGATGCGAAATCCAGGTACTTAAATGTGAGCAGAAGAAATTCTAACAATAGTCACTATATCTAAATGCGAAAAAAATGGAACGACGATCTTACTTGTCTAAAAATATTCTTCTTAGACATCATGACACAGGCAACACACCTTTCAAAGTGCGCTTTGGTTTCATTAGGCAAAGTAGATACGAGCACTTCATTCGCGTAGCGCAGCCAAAAGATATCAGAAGCGTCTATTTTTCCCATGGATTAAAAATAGAAAGATACGGGAGCTTAGAATTTCTTCTTGGCCTGTAATTATTCTAGAACTGTTGGCGAGTGTCACAGAACTACTAGAAATGATTCACTCGAGCTATCACGTGAAGTGAGATAACGAGGCTATCAACTCTTTATTTGGTCGTGCTGTACTAAAGTATTGTACAATAATCCAGATGTTGCATGAAGAAGAGAAGGATCAAGGGTACATTTGCTCAAGAATATAAAGGAGATCATCCCGCCTTTCCTAATTGGGATCTCAACGGGTAGACGGTGAGATTTATTCAAAGGTCCATGATTATCTTTTAGGAGCCTGGTTGGCTAGCATTAGAACGTGTTGGCCAATGTCAAGGTGCGTTTGCTGATATCAGTTCTGCTTAGGTTAGATGGGTAACAGGATGGTACTGGTCATGTATCATGGGGTGACCCCGTGACTGCGAGATTGTTGAAATCAGGGCGCGCTCTAAGCGAAAAAATTGTACCGAATCATATGTGAAACAGCCTTAGTATGTGATAGGCACAAAGCATATATGTGAGAATTTATTATTGTACTTATAGAGATTTTATAGAATATATTGCTAGTCTGTAACTTCACTTTTTTTTTTGAATTCTAATTGAGAAGTTTCGGCTGGCCTAAGGCCGCCATGCTGGCGTGTTCTACAAAGCATAGCCTCTATCTACCCTCCGAGCTAGGTCGGTTGATCCTACAGATCAGGACTGCGAGCATCACTCATCCGCTCCGCAGCCCTTGGGCGTTGCCACTTTTGCCTGCCCCTCAGAGCGAACCGCCAACTCGGTATCCGGCGTTACATTAAACTGCCGGGTTTAGAGTCCCGCTAGGTATGGTCTATTTTTGGAGGGTGGCTACTAATTATCGCCTCTGATTCTCCTTCCGGAAGTTGAATCCTCGTTCTCCGATTGGAGAGGTAGCTTGGTAGCAAGTTGACCCACGACGTTGGAAGTCTCTTTTTCCGGAGGTTGTGGAAGAGTCTCTTATGTGAGACGTTGTCGAACGCTCTTGAGACATCTATCAGCAGCATTGAGGTTACTAGTCGTCTTTGTCTTGCCCACTGGAGCTTTTCTAAGATGAGGTGGATTGCGTGTTCGCATCCTACTACTGCGCGTCCGCCAATGTGGAATCAGGGGAGTAAGCCGCAGCGTTCGGCTATGTAATTGATTCTCTTAGCTATTATGCTGTCTAGTATCTTCCGATAGTGTTGAGTAGCGCTACTGGTTGGTGGGATTTGGCTGCTGTGTAGTCGCTCTTGCCTGTTTCTGGAGTGCCATTGTAATGGATTGGCGCGGCGGGCTCAGGCATTCTTGCAGTTATTGAAGAGGTTTGTCAATGGTTTTGTCAGCTCCGCTATAGCTAGTTTCAACACTCTGTTCTATATTTGGTCTGGTCCGGGGGCCTTGTCTGGGGCCGTGCCGTACTGGGCGTCGTTAATATCATTAGTGCCTGTGTCCGGTGGTACTGGAACAAATGTGTGTCGTAGGGCTTCTGCCTTTCCCTGTGCCGTATTTTGGGGCGTGCCATTGTCGTCCTTGATGTCTGGTGTGAAGGCTGTGTGCGGGGTGCCCCTGTTTCTGGCCTACTTAGCTATTCTCCACATGTCCTTCATATCTTTGATTTCGGATATGCGCTCCTGATGTTCTTTCGTGACGGCCTTGTCAATGGTCGTTTTATTTGTCCGTCTAGCCATCTGGAAGACCATGTAGTCGATGTCATCGCCGGTGGTCCGCCATCTTTGTCAGGCTGTCTTGAATTCCTTAATTGCCTGTGTGTATTCAGGTGTCTATCCAGGTCTTGACTTTGGTCCAATCCTCGCCTTTGGTGCGCTGGCGTGAATAGCTGATATTAGTGTATCTTGGATCTTTTCTGTTTGCTATCTATTTCAGCTGGCGTGAGTCCTGCTGGTTTAATTTCGGGCAGCCGAGTTCAGAGCACTTTAGTGAAGACCTCCATGTCAATTTTTTTTTGATAAGGTATTGCTCCACCGCTTTGGCTTGGGTAATTCCGGCTCCGAATATGGTCACGAGGGGCGGGCGGTCGGATCCTTTGTCCAATTTAGCCCGGGGCCTGCACTGATAAGGCGTTCCAGGATTTATAGAAGGTAGTCAGTAGCGCGTGGGCATGCTACTTCCTTGATCCCTGGATCCCTGGATCCCCCCCCTCCCCCCGGGGCCCAGTCATCGCGTAGGTTAAAGTCTCCTACCTTGATATTTTGGTGGGATCTTCTCTGTTCTAAGGCACAGTTGAGCTTCTTTAGGGCGGACCGGTGTGGGAGGCCGGTCTCTTCTTCATATGGTGCTTCCGGGTTGGGGTTGTATACATTGTATACTATAACCTTGTTTAGTTGGTCTTTTATTTTAAGCGTTATGGTTGTTAAGTTTGGCCCATAGTCGGTGAGCTCTATACTTGTTGCATCAATATTCTTACTAATGAATATTGCCACTCTTGCCTTCGTGTGGTTTAGTATGAACGCTTTAAACCTGGTCTTTGCTGAGTTATAGGTCTGGATTTCAGTGCCGAGTCTGTTAATATACGGCTCCTGGAAGGCAATGATGTCTGCTTCGCCTAGCACAGGGTCCCTTAGGACCTCCGCCATGGTGTTGTGGCTCCCGCCTATGTTGTACTGTGCTACCATGATGGTCTGCATCCTTGGTGTGTTTTCGCTCATTATACTGCGCTCAGGTTTTCTTTGACTTTCCTTGATGTTGCTGCTGGCCTTGATGAGGACCAGACTCTCCTTCCTGTTTAATTTTATTGTCGATATGCAGCGATATCTCCGGCCCCTCACAGCGGGCGTTCTTGCTCCTCGCTTTCGGCCGTCTTTGCCCCCTTGTTTCTGACCTGGATCGGCTCCGATCGTCGTGTCGACTCTTCCTGGGATTGGTGCTGATCTCTCGGGGTGGTCCATTTGTGGTCTTTGCTTTCCTCGCTTTTACTAGGATATATTCTTCTGGGTCATCTGTTACCTGCGAGTTTGGGGCCTGTTGGCTTTCCGTTAAGGCTCCAGTCCTGCTCGTTCCTTTCTGGTTTGCTTGTGCTGGGGTGGGGACTGTTTCCATCTTATCGCTTTCTTATCCTGCAGGATGGCTGCTGATCACAGAAGGTCCCGGGCTGACCTCGTGGCATGGTTCAGGATAGAAGGGGCGAGCGTTTAGTTCGGCCTTGGCTACCTCTATCCTCCGTAGCTCGTCTTTATATTTTGGACACTGTTTTAACCAGGCATAATGTGTGCCGTGGCAGAGACAGCATCTTGGAACTGAAGATGTGCATGTCTCTTTGTTCATGCAGAAGGTTCCTTTACATTTCCCATACTGGTAGCACTTCAGGCATCTGATAAGCTGGCATGTCGAGTCATGTCTGCGCACCACTCGTAGTCCGTGACTCCACGTTAATGTCCCTCCCTTAATAAGTGTGTTGGGTCCTTCAGATGTTTTACAGTCTACCACGAGGCTACTGTCTTTCTGGCTGTCCCTGTATTTATGGTACCATCTGTAATCGACTACCATGTCTTATGCTATTACTTGTCTATTTTCGATCCTGAGCTGTTCAATGAATGCTACCTTATTCCCTGGGTCAATGGATTGGATTGGTGTCCCATGTACGATTACTGGGTTGACTGGCAGCATTATCTCCGCTTCTATTGCCACGAATCCCTTCCTTTCCTCTTTGTGCCTGCGCAGGGTCTCCGCTTGTGCTACGGTCTCCGTGTGTGCGACAATCGACCCTCTGCCGTTAATTCTGGCTGCCTTGAACTTGGCTGCCATGATCAGCGTGTCTTCCGTGGACGTGAGCGCCACGTTGAGCTTTTTGACTAGCTCACTAGGCCTTAGCTTTCTCTGTGCGTATAGTACTGCCTTATTCCCTTTGTATCTGATGACTATCTCCTTATGCTTTGGGCTCTCGATTGAGGCTGCTGTGGAGGATATCCCGCTCATGGTGCGCTGTAGGGAAGGAGGTGCGGCTGGTGAGGACGCGACTTGGGTCCAAGTGCGAGTGTTCATCGCGTTCTTTTTTGGGAGGGGCGTGTTCAAAATACTGCTGTTTGCCTTAATAATAGTGATGTCCCGGTGTATATCCTGAATAAGTGTGTACTTGGTGTTGTTGTTCAAGTTCATTCTTGTCCAGGCGTGTTGACTGCATTACAAACCGTTGAATGCTGTCAAATAGTGGTTTATAAATCTTCTCAGGGATATCCTTTCCCTTTCGGTCGGTTCCTTCAATGCTTGTGCGTGCGTATTCATGAGGTTGTTGATGTCTGCAAGGATTCGGTCTCCATGGTCTTTGAGCGTGTCGGGTTTTGCCCCAACGAGAGGCAACTTGTGGCATACTGGGTACTGGGTTATAGCCAGCAAAATGTCAACTCTGTTTTTGGGGCGATCTACGTTGCGCTAGGGTGGTAAATTCCAATAGTGTGGTTTCGGGGTTTTGTAGATGTTTTTCTGTAACTTATAAGAATATCTTCGACGTGCTGGTTTGCGCACGGACGTCAATCAGGACCAAGAATGATTGACATCTGTGCGCATCACGGTATAATGGGAGACACAGCTAGGACGACTCCCATGACGGAACGATCTCGAGGCTATCCTGAGCCAGCGCAAGCTCAATTCCGATTTCTCACAAAGCTTTTACTCGTCCATGGCCAGTGGAATTACATTCGCACATGCAAATATATTGTCGGTACATTTTGGAAAGAACTCCTCTTCTATCTCACCCAAGCTCTGTATCAGCGATGGAATGGCTATACTGGCACATCCTTGTATGAGAGCTGGTCGCTTTCCATGTTCAACACTTTGTTCACATCTTTGCCGGTGATTTGTGGGCCCTCTCCGCAATGCCTTCCAAGTTCCTGCTTGAGTTAGCCCTTGAATCCTGACTAAGCAGTTCAGCGGTTCAATGCGTAGTGCAAATGTCGACATTGGTTAATATCCAATCGCCACAGCAAAGCCAGAAACGCAGCAGAGCCAAAGACGACAAGACAGCAATAACGTAAACGTCGTAGGATCAAGTTGGTTTACTCTTGGGCAGTTTTTGATACGGTTGCATCATGTTGCAATGGACACAGCGCCATCCCTAACATGCCCACAAAAAAAGAACATGATTGTGAAAAGTTCTGACGTACCTTCAATGCCAGTGTCTCTACTGCCGGCATTTTGCTATCCACCAGACAAGTCATCCTCACCGGAGCTGGGCTGGTGGTCCTGGTTGTGACCAAGTGGCATCCGTTGTGTAGCATCTGAACACGGCGGAGTCTCAGTAGTGAAAAGAGTCGCGCCTCGAATCAGCTAGCATCACTCTGCTGCTTCTTCGCTTCTTCTGCCGCTTTTTTCCTAGCCAAGTAAGGTTTGTCTTTACAGAAAAGAGTCTTTTATGCGGGAGATCATGTGATATTCCTGCAACACATTTCTCTCATTTTGAGCAAAATGAGAGATCACGTGTTGTCACGTGTTACTTTGTAATAACGTATTTCACCACCAAGTCGCGCACACCACCAAGTCGCGCACCACATCATCGAAACTTATCATTAAACCACAACAACATGTCCAATCCAGTTCAGAATGAAGGAAAAATTTTATTAGCACTTCAGTCAATTAATTCTGCATCAAATCTATCAATTCGAGCAGCTGCACAGCTTTATAGCATTCCTGAAAGCACATTGCGCGATCGCGTTCACGGTCGCGTTGGACGCGTCGATTATCGACCAACCGGCCACAAACTCATAACAACAGAAGAGGAGACTCTAAGAGTATGGTTAATTAGTATAGCGGATCGAGGCTACTTATTGTCACCATCAAATCTGCGATCGGCAGCTAATCTATTACTACAGAAGTGAAATAGACCTGATATATATATTGGCAAAAACTGGCCTTTAAGATTTATTAACCGCCAACCAGAGCTCAAATCACAATATAATCGGAAATATGACTACCAGCGCGCTCTATGCGAAGATCCTGAGCTTATCCAACAATAGTTTACACTTGTCCGCAATACAATCATGAAATATAGTATCATCAAGGATGATATTTACAACTTTGATGAGACCGGATTTGCAATAGGCATTACAAGTACATCACAAGTGATAACTACATCTGATTGATGTACAAAGCCTAGTCTTATACAGCAAGGTGATCGAGAATGGGCTACAGTGATTGAGGCAGTCGGAGCCAGTGGCTATCATCTACCACCAATAGTGATTCTGAAAGGCAAGGTTCATATCCAGAATTGGTATGAATACAGTGAATTACCACCAGATTGGATAATTAGTCTCAGCCCAAAGGGTTGGACATCAAATGAGCTTGGTCTTCGATGGCTTACTGATATATTTGAACCATATACATAACCACAGACTGTTGGTGCATACCGCTTGCTTATCCTTGATAGGCATGAGTCTCATATAACACCTAAATTTGATTACTACTGTAAAGAACACTCTATCATTACATTATGTATGCCTCCATATTCATCACACTTGTTACAGCCCCTTAATGTAGGCTGTTTTACAGTCTTAAAGAGGGCATATGGTAATCAGGTCGCAAACCTGATGAGGCTTGGCATCTCTCACATCAACAAAGCGGAGTTTCTTACATGCTTGAAAACAGCTCGATCAGAGGCATTTTCACTTAGTAATATCTATAGTGGATTTGCTGCTACTGGAATTGTCCCATTCAACCCAGAACAAGTTCTATCAACAATCTCGAGGCCACTTACACCACCCTAACCTCTACCAACAGATGATCAGCAATTTACACCCAAAACTCCTCACAATCTTACTCAGCTATATCAGCATGTAGGGGCGATACAAGATCTACTTAGGAAACTATCATATAGTCCACCTACACTAACTAATCAGGCAATACAACAGCTGGTGAAAGGCTGTGAGCTATCTATGCAAGGCGCAGTCCTACTGGCTGCTGAGAATGAGAGATTAAGAGCTGCTAATGAGCGACAGAAAAAAAAGAAGCTATTAAAGAGACGACATATAAGTAAGGCAACTAGCTTAACTGTTGCTCAGGCCTCTCAGTTGATTCAACAGTCTCCTAGGACTGAAAATAGCGAGGTGGTAGCAGCAGTTAAGGAAGCTCAGGAATCACGTGAGGCGCCAAATGCAGCTGAAACATGGCAAATTACATGCTATATTTGTCGTAGATATGATCATCAAGCCTCAGAGTGTACAAAATATAGGATATTTTATTAAAATATTATTTTGTGGTTGCATTATATACATTCAAAGTTTTGATGGCTGGTGTGCTGCGCGACTTGGTGGTGTGCGCGACTTGGTGGTGAAATACGTTAGCTCTCGCGCCTTGAGTCTGGAGGGTCTTGAGTGTTTTAAGCGTGGCGGCCGTGTATGAACCTTCTGCACCTCCTGGGTTTGACCAGGCGGAGCATGCGTACATCATCTGTGGCACGACCGTGCCTCTATAGATTTTCCGCATGTCTTATAGGCCTATGCCCTAGGTAGAGCCTCCGATGTAATTTAGTGCGGTGATTGTTTTTGTGACTTTCTGGTGTATTTTTATGATGTGTTCCTTCCATTTGAGCTTTCAGTCCATGATGACCCCGAGGTACTTGCATATACTCTTAGCCGGGATGGTGACCCCTGGGTTACTAGTGGCCTTTTGAGGTCGATGCGGCTCTGTGCTCTTATGAAGTGCACTAGCTGGAACTTTTCTGGTGCGAATTTTGTGCTATGGGTTTGTGCCCAGTGGTGGGCCTTTTCGAGTACTCGTTCAATCTTCCTGTATATCTTGTCTGTAGAATCACCGCATGCCAGGGTCGCAGCGTCGTTAATGTACCCTACTGTCGTCACATCCTTTATCCTGCACTCCTCTATAAGATCTGCATTATAGAAGATATATAAGATAGGTGAAAGGGGTGAGCCCTGCGGGATACCTGTTTTGATCTGGTACTCCTCAGATTTGTATCCGTCGAGCACGATTCTGGTGTGCCTGCTGCTTAAGAAGCTCGCTACCCAGCGTACTATTATTTCATCTACCTTTCGCTTCCGGAGGTTGTGTAGGAGACGCTTGGCAGAGACATTGTCAAATGCCCCCATAATGTCCAGAAGGAGAAGGCTAGCTACTCTCACTTTGCCTTTGTTCTATAATTTATAAATATATTTGATTATAGCATGTATCGCGTGTTCTGTAGACCGCAGTTTTCGGCCCCCAATATGTCGGCTGGGGAGCACCTGGTATTCCTCTACCAGAAAGCTAAGCCGCCGGGTGATGACTGCGTCCATGACCTTCCTAATCATGTTTAATAGTGCGATCGGGCGGTACGCTTTAGGGGTTGTATAGTTGTCCTTTCTAGGCTTTCGCAAAACCACTGTGGTTGACTCACAGAAGTGGACTGGACAGTAGCCTAATTTTAGGCTTTGGTTGATGGTGGTTGTGAGGAATGGTACCAGCATTCCTGCGGCTGCCTGTAGTGCCCTGTTAGATATCCTATCTGGCCCTGGGGCCTTTAGTAGGGCTGCAGCATGGATTGCCTCCAATACTTCCTTTCTGGTAACCTTTGGCATCTGTACCTGCCCTGAATAGGATGCCCCTTCTATGTCGCTCAGATCCGCCTCTGGTGGGGGCGGGAAGAAGGTCTCTTTGAATATATCCGCCTTTCCTTGTGGTTCTGTTGCTGGGGTGTCCGCTAGGGCATCAGGCCTCTGTATTATGGGTGTGATGCTTGGGGCTTGGTTACCCCTGTTGCGTGCCTATTTTGCGACCTTCCATAGTGACTCGGCCGAGCTCGCCGCTTTTGTCACCTGGTCTCTGTGTGCTTTTTGGAATACTCTTGCGATGGTCTTGCCCTTGAGTTTCCTACCTTCTTAATAGTCCTTCTATGCTTCAGCCGTCGGCTGCCAGGAGTACCTTCTGCGGAGGCGCTTCATTTCTGCAAGTGTTTCTCGGCATGTGTTGTCCCACCCCTCCTTCATCTTAGGGCTAGGTCTCCTTAGAGGTAGGACCCTTTCTGTTGCTGTGTGGATTACGGTGATAATATACTGGATATACTTATCTAGCGCTTTCTTTGTGTCTGGCCTGCGCTTGGGTGTGAGGACCTCCTTTAGAGCCTCGCAGAACTTTTCCTCATCCAGGTGTTTCCACTGGTGTTTAGGTTTGGGTTCTATCGTCCAGATCCTCATATCTAGCGTGGTGCTGATCGGTAGGTGGTCAGAGTCGTGGTTAATATCCTTATCTATCCTACAGTGGACTATCTAGTCGACCAGACCTAGCGTCATCTAACAGAGGTCTATGGTCGTCTGGCCAAGGCCGTTGTTGAACGTGATTGTGCCTAGTTCCAGCATATTTATCATATTGAGGTCGTCCATAATCTTGATGAGTTCCTCTGACTCTGGCTCTTCTCTTATAACTCCTGGGCCTCCCTATATTTGGTGGTGTAGGTTGAAGTCACTGAGCGCTATCTGCTCTTTTGTAGTATGTTTCTCTAGCTGGGCTCGTAATACTGGGAGGGTGGCTGCCTGGTCTTTGCCTTAGCCTGGGTTGTATATATTATGCAGTATCAGTTCGTTTTCTGCTGCCTCTTCACCTATAAGGATCTGTAGTGTGTATAGGTCTCGCGTGTATTGTTCGATTTGCCAGCGGGCATGGTCTAGGCGCTTATTGATAAAGAAGCATACCTGCGCCAGGTATTCCTTAGTGCTGTCCGTTGGATAGCACAGGTGGAAGGTGTTCTTTGCTGGGTGGTGTGTCGTGTCCTCAAATAGATTGCGCCAGGGTTCTTGGATAGCTATTATATTATAGGTCGCTATGCTTGGGTCTCAGAGTAGTGTTGCTATAACCTGGTTCTTTGATTTATAGATATTGTACTGCAGTATCTTTAGTTGGTTTTATTTTATTATTGGTCACTGTCGCTATCGAGGTCCATGTTTTGAGTGCTGTGGCGTATTATAATATTTGAATCTATCATTTCCAGCGCTTTCCTGCTAGGCTTTAGTGGCCTCTGAGGTTGCTGATTCAACTCCTCATTTTCTTTCCCCTCCGGCGCTGCCCTCTTCTGGCCTCTCGCGGACGCTTGGGTCGTTTTCATGTCCCATGTTGACCTTGTTCTCCGCAGTGTGGGGCCCGCGGCAGTAGCTGGTGAGTCACTTCCCGTTACTGTGCTGTCGGAAATCATTGTCCATTGGCCCGTGCTCAGCGCGCGACAACACGCTTCGCGTCTGAAAACAGTATTTGGTCAATATCTTTATCGTTAGGCATATAAATCTGATTCAAATGCGCCATCTAGAGATCTATCAGCAACAGCAGATTAAGATTATACTTAATCTTGGTGTATCAGCTGAAAATATTGCTAAGGAGGTCAGATGTGCGTCTTGAACTGTCCGCTGAATCACTAGTAATTATAAAATATATAGTAAAGCATATCTACCTCGTAATTGCTACCGAAAAGGCCGATTGCCTAAGTTGACTACTGCTCAGGTTTAGGTTTGTTTATAACTTAGATGTATTAAAATCATATTACTAATATAAATTTTAGTGGTTACTCAACTTCATTGAAGATCAGCCTACTACATACCTTGATGAAATAATGCAATTTTTAGCTAATAAGTTTAATATAACTATTAGTTATACACAACTTGCAGGATATCTGCATAAGCACAAATGGTCAAGGAAGGCTGTATGTCGCCGGGCTGCAGAACGCAATGAAAAACTACATGCAGCTTGGGTTGGTTATCAATATACCTGGCACCCTACTCAGCTACTTTTTATTAATGAGAGTGGAGCAAATGAACGTACTGGTGATCGCAAGTTTGGTTGGGCACCTATTAGCAAAGAGTGTCAAACCATATCACTATTGAAATAGAGTGAAAGATGGAGCATCTTACCAGCGCTAGATGTTGATGGCTATCTCACATGGCATATCTTCCAAGGCGCAATTACAGCAGAGATCTTTCTTGAGTTTATGCGTGATCAGGTTCTGCCTTACTATAAGCCATATCCTGGCAAGAGGTCAGTAATTATTATAGATAATACTAGTATCTATAAAAGCCAGTCTATCCAAGAGCTCTGTGATCTGCATAGTGTTCAGCTACATTTTCTGCCTCTATACTCACCTGATTTGAATCCTATCGAGGGTACTTTCAGTAAGCTAAAGGCATAGATAAAGAGGCATTACTGTAAGATAGCAGATTTTGAGACTTTTAATTAGTTCTTATATCATACTGTATCAACAAACTATAAGTAGAGTATACTGGCATGCTTTTGATATTGTGGATATAACAGCGAAGCTTGATAAGATATATAGAATAGACAGTATAACTATATAATAGTTGCTGTCACATAGGATATCTTAGATAGTTGGTTGCTTAGGTGGTTAGCTATAATAATAGTCTAAAAGATATTGAGCTTACTAATTAACTATCGGTTGCCTAATCCTCTGATATAACAGTATCTATAGAATTCAGGTTGCTATCTGGGTTGATTTTTATTCACTTAAATTGATGTAATCTTTGAGATCATATATCTCTATAAGTAATAACCCTAAAAATTCCTTTATCAGCTAAATAAAAAGTAGGCATGTAGGAGTTTTAGTGTAAGGGGTGGATGTAAGCGTGATATCAAGATGGAGAGCAATAGGCTTGGATTCGTGTCAAGACTGACGACTAAGGAAGCGAACTAAAAGGAACGCTGTGCGTAGCTTAAATACTACAGTCCCAAAGAGCATGTGACTCGTGGCCTAAGCGCAGCTGCCCCGTGCGCCAGTTCCCTCTCTGTTCCTCACAACTCTTCCCCCCCTTCCATAGTCTGGTCTCCAGACTCGCTAAGAGGTTGTCAGTCTCACGGCGCGTTTTCGCGGTGGGTGCGTTTTGTCTATGGTCATCGTCGTTTGTTGTTGTTGGGGTGTGTGTCGGCACCGCGTTGTGTGCGTTGTCGTGCCTGTCACCGTCGCGTAGCAACAGTGTTATGGTTTTGATGCTCAGTGACAATATAAATCTTGCGCGTCCCCAAGTTCTTCCTCAACCATACACACACACACACTCACGACACCCGCGCCTTTGACACCATACGTATCATCACCAGCATTCAGCTTTATGGCTCCGTCAACTCCCCGTGCGTCGGGGGCGAGGCGGGAGCCGTCCACGCCTCGCTCTTCAGGTGCGAGACGCGCGCGTTCTCCCCGTCCTCGTTCCCTGGCGCCCCCTTCACCAACACCCGCACCGTCTTCGTCAACATCACGGCGCGGTGAGGCCATCTCCGGACATAGGCGTACTTCCCGCCCGCGCTCTCCTACTCCTCGGTCTCCGACCCCGATACCGTCCTCGCCGGTGCCCGAGCGCGACAAGACAAGTTCCAGGCGCCGGCGCCGTGGCAGCGATGCCTCTGCGTCCGAGCCCCCCAGTCGCCGTCGCCGGGTTGCCTTCGAAGTGACGGTGCCTTCATCTTCTCGAAGTAGGGATAATACCCTATCTCCTCCAGGGGAGACCGTGGAGGCGGAGGCAGGCACCTATGTCTGCCTCCGGTGCAGTAAGGATGTCGACCTCGTTCTGCTGTGCGATATGCCCGCGTTTCAGAAGTGTGCTGGATGTTCGCGCCAGCATCATGAGTGCGAGGAGGTTTGTGCCCTGATGTTTTGGTTGCGTCTTGCTTGGTTCTTCTCACCAATTATAGGTCCCTCCTCAGTTCGCGCTTTGTCTGGCCCGCCTCGTCGAGCTCGCTAGGGCTCTCAAGGACTACGAGTCGGGTATCACATCAACCGTTGAGGTCGATCGAGCGGAGTGCGTGCGTTTGTTCGCGCGCTATAAAACGGCGGTTGAAGCGTTTGTCACTCGCGACAACCGGTTGGGCGGGCATCGCCGCCCCACTTTAGAGGTCATGTTTCGCGAGCTCCTAGAGCAGATGCGACAACTCATCCGAGGGGTGAACACCCTCGCCAGCATCTCGCCCTCCTCCGTATGATCTTCCTCTGTTTTCACGTTGGTTGTTTTTTCTGACCTTTGTGTAGACTGCTGCGTCTCAGGCGCGTTCTGGGCGCGTCTCACAGATTCCTCCCGAGCTCGTTTTTTCCTTGCGACACCAGGGTCGCCGGGCGTTCCGCCCAAATCCCTCTCTCGACCCTGCTCCCCCTTCTCGTCGACGGCGCCATGCCGGCGACTCCTCTGCTACGGCGTCGTCGTCTTCTCGGGGCGGTGGTTCCGCTGCCACCCGTGAGGGTTCCTTTGTGGAGCTCTCATCCGATTACTCCGAATAAGGGGCTCGTCCCCTGCGTTTTGCTTCTTGTAATATATTTAGCATAGCTTACTTAATGTATGGTATCTTCATTCGTTGCTCTTCGCGTGCGTCTTCTCTTCGCTCGGTTATCAAACTCGTCACGCATCTCTTGGGCATTGTCTAGGTTTTCCCTCGGCAACCATTGGTTGTACTCTGTAGGGTAACCTTTCCATTTGACGAGATACCACATGCCATTCTTATGCTTTTTCTTGTCGAGGATTTCTTCGACTTCCCATTCCTCCTCATCATCAATGATTTCTGGGAGGGGCAGTTGGTTCGCCGTGTTCTCGCCTCCCTCCCGCTGGTGGTACTTTTCCAACAGTGAAACATGGAATGTATTCCACACCTTCCATGAGGCTGGTAATTGCAGTCGGTAAGCTTGCGTTCCGACAGGTTCGAGGATTCGGAATGGTCCAACAAAGCGCGGTGCAAGCTTTTTGCTTGGTTGTTTTAACCGCAAGTGCTTTGTTGACAGGAGGACAAGATCATTTGTTTTGAATGCCATTGGCTCGTGTCTGCGGTTATAGTATTTTGCTTGCTCTTTGCTTGCGTTGGCAAGGTATTCTTCAAGCTTCTTGCGTACGTCATGGAGTTGCTTCACTCGCTCATTGACGTCTGGCACTTTGCTCTGGGTTTCAATATCATAATAAATTTCTGGGTGGAACCCGTACAACGCAAAGAACGGGGTTGTGCCAGTTGATGCATTAACACTGTTGTTATATGCAAATTCGGCAATTGGCAGTAATTTCGCCCAGGTCTTCTGATACTGCCCGCAGTAGGCACGCAGGTATTCTTGGATTGTCTGGTTTTGCCGCTCCGTCTGTCCATCGGTTTGCGGATGGAATGCGGTTCCCATGCGTTTGCGTATGTGCAGCATGTAGCACAGTTCAGACCAAAATTCACTAGTGAACTTCGGGTCACGATCAGAGACAATGCCTTTTGGTAGGCCGAAGATTTTCATGACCCATCTTTGTATATCTGTCCACAATCACGAGGATAGCATCATATACGCGCCCGTCGCGTTTGGACGGCGGGATGCCACTCATGAAATCCATCGTGATTTCTTTCCATGGACGTTCCGGCACAGGCAACGCCTGCAATTCACCATACGGGCGGTGTCTCTTCACCTTCACCCGTTGGCATACGTCGCATGTTCGCACGTATTCTTGTACGTCTTGGCGCATTGATGGCCAGTGGTACTTTCTACTCAGGAGCTCAACCGTTTTGGCTGCTCCAAAGTGTCCTGCATGGGGGTCATCATGGTACCTCCTCATGAGCTCAAACTTTACTGCCGGGTCGTCCGGTACGTAGGCTCGACCTCGGAACAGTAGGACGTCCTGACGGTTTATTGACCAGTCACCCGCCCTCTTCCCGACCTTCCCTTGTAATGCGTCACGCTTGCTTTTGGTGAATTCGCATTGGGCCTGTAGTTCACGAAGAATATCGGGGATCTCCTTTTCCATGTAGGCTGCTTCACCTTCCATGGCTCTCACAACGACACAGCGTGGGTAGGCGCTTTTCCCTACTTGCCACGTTGTTCGTTGCCCACGATGCCCGCACTCTTCCCGCGTCCGGGATGCGCGAAGACCGCGTAAGGCCGCAGTTATAGCATCGCCACAGGGGCTCGCCTCCCTGCACTCTGGACTAGTCCCTGGCTGTTGCCCTGTGTGCCCGATCGCTTTTGATCTGTTTTTAAGCACCAGGGTTGCGCTCACAGCACTTT
>NW_015622239.1:0-31078 GCF_000836295.1 Verruconis gallopava | reverse complement strand
CTGTCCTTCTGCTGTTGAAACTGGTCGCGTGTTCCCCTGATGTTGGGTCTTGAATGCCGTGCGTTGAGTACCCTCTAGTTGGTCCTCACGAGGATGGAATTCATGAATCACGAACTGGTCATGTTTGTCAGCTACCCTATGGACGCTTGATCCATTTGCCCGTCGAAGCATCATTCTGTAGCTGTCAAAGTAGATGCCTGCGCTCATCAGCTTTCTCAGTGATGCTAAATTTGTTGGCATATCTGGGCAGTAAGCCACTCCCTTCAAACTGAGATACTTGCCACTGCACGTGGGTACTCTTACAGTACCATAGCCTTTGATCTCGATGTAACCTCCACCCCCGAGAAGGTACTCTGGCTCGCTCAGCTGGTGGTAATCTGTTAGGTACTCAAGATCATTGGCCACATGGTCTGTACTGGCTGAGTCCAGTAGTACTGCTTGTCTCAGACCTTGGGCTGGTGAGACCGTAAAGCTCATGCCTGTTCTATATCTAGGCCAAGGCTGTACGGTTAGTCACCTATCTGCCCTACTATCTTCGACTGATCTCAGTGCCTTGCACTCATCATCAGGTGGCATAGGCATTCCGAGTCTCTTTAATTCTCTGATAACCCTTTCGGTTTTCTTGTTTCGAAGCCAGATACTTCATCTGAACTCCAATGGCTTCCATTCTTCTGACCTCTTCTTTGGGTCAACGAAGAAACAGCCTTAAGCCAGATACTGCGTCTGAACTCCAGTGGCTTCCATTCTTCTGACCTCTTCTTTGGGTCAACGAAGAAACAGCCTTCGAGTGTGTGACCTTTCAGGCCACACCCCCAACAGCCACCAACGGTGCCTGATCGGTGTCTTTTTGTTTCATTCCCACCCGCCTTGGTATGAGGTCTTGATGGCAGATCTTTGGATTGATCAGGTCCTTCAGATTCAGCCTCAGCAGCTACAGACACAAACGCTCCACGCCTTGCTCCAGATTGGGCAGGTCTTACAGAATGCCGAATGCTGTACTCTGATTGAATAGCCTGCACCACATCGCGGTAGGTCTTAAGATCACCATTTCCAGCTGTGGTCTGGAGGATCCGAGTTACTGTGCTCGGGACCAGATCACCAACTGCAGCCAGTAGGTCACTCGACCACTGCTCATAGTCTAGTGCATGTGGTAGGTCAACTGCTTCAGCTTGAAGCATTGCCTCCTGCCACTTAGACACCCAAGATGTAATTGTCTTCGCCGTCACCGGCGTCCTGATTGCGGTGTTGTACGCCTCCCTCGCGCGTCGCTTTCGTAGAGCTGGATCGCCTCGATAGACATCTCGCAATTTCTAAACTTGTATACGGAGCGGGTCTTTTGCCTTCAAGTATAGTTTGGCTGTATCATCGCATGTCTGTCGGATGACCTGAGCTGCTTCCATGTATTCTCGTTCTTCAGCTTTGAATTTGGGTAGGTCCTTGCGAGTGAAGATCTCCAGGTCGAACCTGAATTCCTCTCTCTCTTTGTTTGTGAGGTTGTATTGGACTCGATTATACTCAGGCGGCTCGACCTGCTCCTCCTCTGCCCTGCTAACCGCCGTGGTATAGGTGGCCGAGTAGGCTGACTCAATTGGTTCCTCCATGTCGAGGGTTGGTATGGCTGGTGGATTGGTTGAGTCTGGGTCTATGAATTTCGTCCATAGCGTAGGTGTAACCATCCCTTCCAGTTGTTCGATCCACTTATCCCAATCATCCTGAGTCTTGAGGATGACTAGCTGTTCCTTCACTTTGATGGTATTCGCCATATCTGCTATGGTTTGTATGACGATTGTCAGGAACTTATTCAACTCGGTTGACTGCCCAATTGATAGATGGGTTGAGTGTGGTATGATTGCTTCAAGTTTTCGCTTTTGCAAAGTGTTGATGAGCTTAAGATCCGGCATCTTTACTCAGGTTGTATCCTGCAGGTCGTGCATGCTGCTGCACCTTCTCGCTTCGTATAGTACTGTATTGGTCGCTAACCGGGCTCATAACTGTCGATGTCTGTGCGGAAGATCACGGGAGCGATGAATGGTGCATAAGTGAGATCGTAAACCTGCTTAGTTCATTCTATCCTGTCTTGACTGATGGATTGTATGGTTCTTTTGCTGTCCCCTACCCCTGGCTCTCCTCTCTTATCTAGCCAGCGTTTGCTTATGTCACGTGATACTTGGTATGTGCTTAGACTGACAAAAACCGAGTAACGTCACCGGTAACGTCCATTATAAGTGAGTGGCCCATATAAGCGAGTGGCCTGTTCGCCCCACCATCATTCACCATTTGAAGCAATAACTTCACAACACCATGTTAAATTAGCTATAGGATAATAAAATAATAATCTATATATATTTTTTATTATTGGGAACACTGATCAATCCTATGACCTGGCTAAACACATCTGCTGCAGTGGTATGGACGACGCACTGCACCACCACCCTGAGGCTGTGTTAGGAATACTTTCCCAGTACCGACTAGCTTCACTAATGTAAGCCACTTCGGAAGGGTTTAGCTTCCTAGAGCAAAGGAACAATGTATAACCAGAGCTTATTATGGAAGGAATATAACAAGATAGTTATGTTTATGACTTAGAATAGTATGAGCTTCAAGAGTATGAGAAAATATTCAAACTAACTACTAGGTAAACTAGACAGTTGAATCACAGAGAGGTGCAATACCGGTAGAGACAGGATGTTTATATAGACCTCATTCTTGGTGTCCTTGTTGCCTTGCTCACTGTGATCATTTCAATCATTCTTGAGCAGAATGATCACTTCCACCAATCAGCGACACCCTGGCCATCAACCATTGGTTGATGCGCTCATTCTGCTCATTATTGAGCAGAATGATCACAATCATTCCCACGTGACTGTTCACGTGTTACCTCGTAACAGAGGCCTTGCTTGTTGTATTTCTTGCTCAATTTGGCTATTAACTTGATCCTCATAGACTAAACTAATACCTTGTGCTTTTATTAAGGTACCTTCCTTTTGAATCCTCCGTGTTTGACGCTTCTTTTGAGCAGAAAGTGCTTGGTTTGCTGCCTTAAGATCAGCAACATGTGCCTTCACCAATGTAGCATAATTAGCTACTGATTGAGCACCCTTTGCAAGGCGATCCAGCGACTCAATTATTGAGGTTGGTGAGCTATTCTGATAGCGCTGAATACGATTTTGGATTAGCTCTGTTTGGAGACCCAGTTCTACTGCAATGCTTGGTGTTTTTGATTGCCATGTAGTATAATTGATTATTTGTAAGGGGTGAATGTAAGCGTGATATCAGGATGGGGAGCAATGAGTATGGATTCGTGTCAAGACTGACGACTAAGGAGTAAAACTAAGGTGGGCACTGTGCGTAGCTTAAATACTGCTATCCCTTGGAGCATGTGACCCGCGGCCTGAGCGTAGCTGTACCGTGCGCATGTTCCCACTCAGTTCCTCACAACTTGCTTGGTGTTTTTGATTGCCATGTAGTATAATTGATTATTGGTGGTGTTGGTGTACGCAATCGGATATCTAGCTTTAATAGTACTGCCTCTGGGTTGAATGGCATAAGTCCTGCACCTCTGAAGCCTGCTTGGATGTTCTCTGATCGCAATGCTTGAAAATATGCTTGTTTGAAAGCTGGTAGGAAGTCAAGTTTTGAAATGTGGTGGATATGGCATTTCACTATTTGTTGGATCTGATCACCATACGCCTTTTTCAATGGTCCAAAACAACCTGCATCAAGTGGTTGTAAAAGATGAGATGAGTGTGGAGGCATATAAAGGGTAATAATCCTTTGCTCTTTACAATAAAGCTTAAACTGGAGTGATTCATGGCTTTCATGGCTATTAAGGATGAGCAAGCAATAGGTGCCTTAAGTTCGACCTTTTGTATGTCGATCAAAGTGCTGCAGCCAATCCAATCCAATATCATTTGTTGTCCATCTATTCTCACTAAGAGAGATCACCCAATTATTGGGTATGTCTTCCTCATACCAGGCTGATTGGTGATAGGCTCCTGCAAAGATGATAAACGGTGGTAGAACCCATCCAAGAGCACTTCCTGATGCAATCATAGTGACCCATTCACGATCACCTGGTTGAATAGCCTTTGGACTATGTCGTCGCTCAGATCTAGTAACCACTTTAGAAGTTGAGATAACACCTATTTGGAACGCAGTTTCATCAAAGTTATAGATGTCATGATCAACAATACCATACTTGCTTATCGTATCTTGTATAAGCTTGAACTAAGTACTGGTGATCATAGGATCTTCACATAATGCTCTCTTATAACTGTATTTTTGTTTGAATAGCATTTTAAGTTTAGGAGTCCTTTGTATGAAGTTATAGGGCCATAGCTTGCCAACCCTGGCCACCACCACGAGATGCAAGCAGATGATTAGCCATAGCAGCTACCTCTTGGAGGCCAGGTCCAAATCCTCGCGAATCCAGGTCAATTAGATGCTGAGTAAGAGTCTCCTCTTTATTGAAGGTAAGCTTCTTTGAGTTAGCTATACAATCGCGTCGAGATGGTGTACCAGCAACGCGTCGCGCAAGCGTCTTTCTAGGTACACCATAGATCTTTGCAGCTTGTGTGACTGACCGAACTTGGCCTCTTTCGATTGCTGATTTCGCTAGTAATAATTGACCTTCATTATAAGATAATTGCTGTAGTTTTGATTGCTGCATGAGTGTTGAAAGATAATTGACGCGTTATGGTGGGGCAAACGGGTTGATGTTCCCTTCTGATCATTTGCAGCGATGGAAGGGGAAAAACGAATGTGACCTCGTCTGGTATTCTTTGATGTGGTGAATTAAAAAGGTGAGAGTGCTCAGGAACATTGTGATTTTGTTTAGTTAAGCATGGCTGAACTCCTGAGTAACTTAGATTATAGTTTAAGAAGGTGCGGAGCCCGTGTAGGGAATGGTGTAGAGATTTAAAACGTTCTCCTTTTTAATTATTCAAATTGATGAGTGGAGTTTGACGCTTTCTTAGATGTGGAAGACAATACATATTGGAAGAGATGGTGCGGAGTACGGAGGAACAGAAATAGACTTAGTGGGGCATTATCTTTTTTGGCGGAACCCACCCCTGCATCTCCGCGCTGCCTTGCGCTTGTGGACAAGGTGGCAGTAATATTCAACGTCTCCTGAGGGACCGTTTTGAAGTTGCTCCACCTTCTGCAAAAACGTTACGCACTTCTTTCTTTCTTTTCATTCTCCTCCTGCTTCGTCATCGGTGTTTTCTTTGATCTCTTTGTCTCTCCTCCTTCTTTGCGAACGCCGCATTTGATTCTCGTGTGTGTGCTAAGCAACGGAGTAGATAGAGATTACAACATCAGGCTCAATCGTGAGCCCAAACAGGTTCATTCGCTTCGGTTTCTCGATTGTTGGCCATTTTCACTTTTGCTCCTCTACAAATGGCATCTTTGTACTCGACCGGTGCCGATACTCGGGCAGCGGATCTACGGAAGAGAAACACGACGCAGCTCGCATCGCCAACAACGCTTTCTGACCAAAGCGTGGCAGATGAGAGAAAGGAAAAGGTAAGGCCTGATAGATGACGCAGCATTGAGACAACTCAATCGACTGACATGTGAGAAAAGAAGCAATCGATTCTCGACCTCGTAGCTGAATGGGAGTGGCTGTATGCGCCAGTATTATTTACTTTGCTTGCCTTCTTTACTCGGAACTACAAAATCGGTCTGTCGCCTATTGTTACTTGGGATGAGGCACAGTATGCATGCAAAATGGCGGCTAAAGGTTGTGGCTAATGTAAATTTCACAGTTTCGGCAAATTTGGCTCCCACTACCTCAAGCGCGAGTTTTACTTCGATGTTCATCCGCCTCTCGGTAAAATGCTCGTTGGGCTGTCTGGCTACATCGCTGGCTACAATGGCTCGTTTGAATTCAAATCTGGCGACAGATACCCTGAAGAAGTCAACTACACCGCGATGCGTGTGTTTAACTCGACCTTTGGCGCTCTGTGTGTTCCTCTGGCATACTACACAGCGAAAGAGCTCAACTTCCGCAAGCTGACGGTGTGGCTTATTACCCTCATGGTTCTGTGCGAGAACTCGTACACGACGATAAGCAGGTTCATCTTGCTAGATTCCATGCTTCTCTTTTTCACCTTTACAACAGTGTACTGCTGGGCAAAGTTTCACTCATATCGTAAGGATCCATTCACGCCAGAATGGGGTCTTTGGCTAATGCTTACGGGTGTGTCGATTGGCTGCGTATGCAGCGTCAAGTGGGTCGGGTTTTTTGTTACTGCGCTTGTTGGTCTGTATACAATTGAGGACTTGTGGAACAAATTCGGCGACGTTGAGATGCCCAAGCTAGATCTTGCTCTGCACCTGGCTTTCCGTGTTTTCGGTCTCATCGTTCTTCCGCTGATGGTGTATATGTTTTCTTTCTATCTGCACTTTCTCATCCTTGAGAACAGCGGTCCAGGGGATGCACAAATGTCCTCCCTTTTTCAGGCCAATTTGCGGGGTACTGATGTCGGCAAGAACTCGCCACTTGAGGTTGCCATTGGTTCTCGTGTTACGTTGAAGAACATGGGTTATGGTGGAGGTTTGCTTCACTCGCACGTTCAAACGTATCCAGAAGGATCTGGCCAACAACAAGTCACCTGCTATCACCACAAAGATGCCAACAATGACTGGTTCTTCTACCCAAATCGACACGAGGGTGACTTCAACCCGAATGACCCCCCTAGGATGGTCAAGAACGGCGACATCATTCGCTTGATTCATGCTCAAACTGGCCGTAACCTTCACTCGCATACGGTAGCTGCTCCGGTGACTAAGAGCGACTGGGAGGTTTCCTGCTATGGCAACACCACTATTGGTGACACTAAGGATCACTGGCAGGTCGAAATTGTCGATGATGCCGCATACTCAGACAAGTCAAAGCTTCGAACTCTCACAACTGCCGTTCGATTCAGACATGTTGACCTTGGATGCTATCTCCGTGCTGGCAATGTCAACTTGCCTCAATGGGGGTTCAAGCAGATTGAAGTTACTTGTGTGAAGGAGAATAAGCCACGCGACAAGCACACCCACTGGAATGTTGAAAGCCACTGGAACGAAAAACGTAGGTCAAACCTATCCTTTTTTTTAATCATGTCCTTACCTTATTCTCCAGTTCCCGCCGCAGATGCTGGTGCGTACAAGTCGCCCTTCTTGAGAGACTTTATCCATCTCAACGTGGCCATGATGACCTCGAACAATGCTCTTGTTCCTGATCCAGACAAGCAAGACGACCTCGCCTCATCGTTCTGGCAGTGGCCAATTCTTCACGTGGGCTTGCGTATGTGTTCGTGGGATGACAATACCGTAAAATACTTCCTCCTAGGCAATCCATTCGTGTACTGGGCCTCAACCGCCTCTCTTGTAATCTTCACCATCATGGTCTTTTGGTACGCGATTCGGTGGCAGCGTGGTTATGAGGACCTGAAACCTACGGATCTGGATCACATCCACTATTCAGGCCTCTATCCAGTGGCTGGCTGGTTTCTCCATTACTTGCCATTCATCATCATGGGACGTGTGACGTACGTGCACCACTATTACCCTGCACTGTGGTTTGCCATCTTGACACTTGGCTTTGTCATAGATTGGTCAACATCGAGGTTGAAGAAAGAATTCCAGATTGGCCTTTATATTGTCTTGTATGCGATCATCGTTGGTCTTTACTGGTTGTTCAGGGCAATAAGTTTCGGTATGGAGGGTAGCAACCAGAAGTGGAAGCACTTGAAATGGTTCGATAGCTGGAGAATCAGTGACTGAGCCGCAATTCGTGGCTGGAGACATATCTTAGTAGTCCTCTCATTCGGACAGTGTCTTCTTCATATCATGAGGAGAATGCAGTCTATACCGGAGACTAATTTTTATTTTGGTAGCTTGATTTGGTATTTTGACCTTGTCAAGTGATATGCTGAAGGGCCGGAATTTGGCGTTTCTATTGGAAATAAAGAAAAATAGCTTCTATTATGCTGCGAAGTTTGAAAAACATAGCTCTGTTTGATTTCGAGCGAAACTTAGTTGCGGAGAAATCAAGACGGAAGACATATCCCGGTTTGCTTTCGCGTCCATCCGATGCAAGACCGGTCATTCTAAACTTGCCAGAAACTCGCTTCTAGTATCACGCAGCTGAGAATTGAAAATTGGAGTACTTGCCGGCTGCTGGTTGACACGTTGTATCACCGGCTGGATCATTTAGGGGGTAAAACCCACATCTTTGATAATCTAGCTTTAAGGATATTGCATTACATACTAAGACTTTTACTTTTCATCGGGATGAACCGGCGGCAACTCACTTTGAAATCTCAAAAACACCAAAAGACACCAAAAAAACCAGAAATACGCAAGCCTATCCAGCGATTTATGAGCAATATTCTCTGGCCTATGATGCTAACATTTCTAAGTTCATGTATAGCCTTGGGCCTATGGCGTCCCGATGGGACGACAACGTGAATTCTGCAATATCATCACAAACGAGCCTTTTGGGTTTGATGCAAGAACCCCCAAATGTGAGGTGACCTGCTACACTTGGGTTTACAATCTGTACGAGTTATCATATCTTGCAGCGGAGTACGCCATTCTACCAGACCAAATCCGCTTTAGGCTGGAGAGATCGATACTTTGTAGTACCTGTTTATCGATACGCATAGTAAATCAGTGGAGAGATCACGGAGTACAGGCGAGCATAATCCTGTGTCGTGCCAGGTCGTCCATTCTTCCCAAATCGCTCATCTCTTTCTTGGAGAGAAAAATGTACCGAGTTTGGGAGGGAAACCCTCACTTCTGGAGACGCGTTTCGCAGGCATAGTCTGAAGAAGCAAGCGTTTTGTCCCTCACAAAGACCTTTCGCGGGATACGCCCTGGAACCTTCATAGCGAGTTCGGAGCTTGAAATCCACGGCAATTTTGCGAACGGGTTGATTGTGCAACAGGACGCTCGGACGACTTTTCTCGCAGTGCTCATTCTGAAATGGTTGGGTATGCGAGTGATTGAGCGACGTAGGTTGGGGAATTGATGGCCGTATTGGGAGGAATAGCATCTCAGGTGTGTCTGGGATTCTAGCGAGCTGCGAATTGCAGAAGAGATCCATGAAGGTGCGGAATCGGTAGGACTAACCTTAACCCTTTCCGTGTGGCGTTCATGAAGGGTTCGTTGAGATACTGCAGAACAAGTCCTGGAAGTTCGCTTCTGCTCTTTGCCACAAGACAATGGCTAGGACAGTGGTAAGAGTCTTCCCTTTCGTTCCTTCTATGCAGTCTCGGCATTTCAGCGCTTTGGTACATTCTGCACATCTCAGCACAAGGAATCAACCAGCGAGAGCACGGAAAGAAGTAATCACAAAAATCTGCAGGCGAATCTCGGCGGCTCTGCAAGAAGATTGACGTTCTGGCCACGACTTGGCATATTTCTGCATTACTATGCACCATCTCGAGGGTGTGCTTTAAGCTGCAGGTCGGTTGCATCTGACGCGGATGAAGATGTGCTTGGTGCAAAGCAGAAGTGGTTCATGTACTAGGATCAGGACATGGCGCGGTCCACAAGCCGGGCCGACAGCATGCCATATGCAGAGTTCCATTAGTCAGTGGATGGCGTGGCCGCACAACTATCACGGCAGGAAAGTCTACGGTACAAATGGGCTGTGGTTTTCAGGACATTGAGCCGGGCTCAAAACTTTTCTTACGAGCCAAAGAGCGGAGCTAGAGAGCGTCTGGATGACTGGACGTGCTAGGACGGTTTGTAGCAGAGAATCTGGGCCTGGAAAGTTGGGAATGAGCGAGTGAATTCGCAAGGACAAGTATCGCGACTTGCAAGGGCAAGGATACGGCTGAGCCGCTGATAGACGGGTGGGAAGAGAGGATTGTCAAAATTGCGAGGCAAGGACCCTTGGCCGATGATGAGAAGGACGAGGTGGGATGATGGCCTGGCCGCCGCGAAGATGACATGCGGCGACCATGCGGCTGATCAAGATGAGGGCGCGCCTGGATGTGAGAGCGAACGGGTGGACGAAGAACAGGAGTGCGCGGGACGACGGTCACGCTGGAGCGGGATTCTCATCAGCGCAAAGTCGCAGGCCGTCCAGCAAGAGGCCCAGGACGACCGTGAAGGACGTTGACGTCCCGAGTTGCCTGTGACTTTTAGAGCGCGTGGTACGTGCTGGCCAGTGGAGGATCCGGCTGAGCACGCTGATTGGCTCCAGCTTCTCCGCACGAGAGACTCTGACTTTCCACCTGGACTTGCTGCGGACGGGCCCGTATTACCACCATCATCTCTGCACCACCACCACCTCCGCCGCCGTTCGCCCTCTCGAGCCTCTTTCGAGATCGCGAGGACTCATTCCAGGACCCCCCCAGCCACTAGCGATGGACGAGTAGTTATCTCCAGCAAGCCACTCCGCAAGCTTTCGCCCCTTCGGTGTCCACCTCCGCACCGAAACCCTCCCGTGCTGTTCTTTCTCGGCCGCGCCTACGCGGCAGCAACCACAACGAATCAAGTGCTACAGCCGCGTAGGCGACTTTGCTGCCGCTGCCATCGTTTCAGCCGGCTGGCAAGTTCTACCTCAGCCCTTGCTACCGACAATGTTCAACTCAAACTTTGCTTCACCGCCTGATCTGCCGAGTCCGAACGCGAATATGTATGATGTGGACGGACTGGACGAGTCATCTTTTGATCTGGTCGATGGCGCCAATCCAACATTTGACCCAAATGACTTCCTGAACTCCGACCTTATGTCGTCTCCCGCACCGACCACAGCGCAGTTGAATTTCGGATCTCCAGTCATCTTTCAGAACAAGGCCGCGCAAAGCCCTTTGCCCCAATTTCACCCCAGGTCCGTGGTGTCCTCCGCCTCGCCTGAGAGTTCTACACAGGACTCATCTTCGGATTCCTCCGGCCGAAGGAAGCGCAAGAGCCCTTCGGAGTCCTCGCCTGGTGCCGTGTTTGGATCGTACCACTCGCAGAACGAGAATTCATGGTCTGATCAGGGACTGGAGATGGCAAGGGGAAAAAGGAGGCCCAAGCATGATTCCCCGGTCATGAAGCAGGAGGACGCGAGTATGGGAATGCTGAACAATTCAATGACCCAGTCGTTCAACATTAAAAGCGCTGCCAACAGTCCCCCCGCTGTTCCAGGTGCTCCTGCGTCGAAGACTTGGAGTATCGGTACGCCAAGGTCTGCGGGCGAACAAGATCTTTCAGCCATGCCTTACAGGACCCGATCGCCGGCTACGTTTCACTTCGGCATCGGCAGTCGCGATACCACTCCCCCTTCAGCTATGCCATTCGATTCGACACATAACACACCTTATATGATGATGAGAGATTCGCCAGATACAGATCCACTGTCTTTCCCAGGTCGTACTCCGCTTGGCAGCATGATGGATGGTTTCACCATGTTCAGCCCTGCACCTGCCATTCAAACCACTACAAATATGGGCACTGTTCGGCCTGGTGATATAGGCCGACAACAGATTAGGCTCCACGTGTCACCACTCGGTCAAAAATCACGAGTAGAGACGCAGATTCCTATAAAGCTAACCCTTGACCCATTACCAGCCCACGTCAAGAAGATGCACCTGCCAACCGAGACAATCGCCAAAGCCAAATTTCTTGCTAAAGAGACTCGCCCTTCACATGATACACTTGAGCTTTCCGCAATGCTTGTTTGCACAAGTGCCATGGAGAAACCGGAACACAAAGCTCATGCCTTGCAGATAGCTCGTGAAGGCTCGCATCTCAAGCGGGGCGTTAATCCACGACGATCTTCGACCGGCGACACAAAGAAAGGCGGTGAGCTAGATCTAAGCGATCCTGACTCACCAATGAATGGTGGCCCGGTAAGAATATGTGATAATTGCGTATCTCGTGAGCGGAAGCGAGCTGGTCGTAAGAAAGCGAAGAAGCAAGAAGACGAAGAACGATGGTATGAGTATGAGCACGATCGCATTATCATGTTCAATACAACCGAATATGTTGAGTTCCATACTCCCACGCCAGCGAAAGAGCCTCAATACGCCGAGAACGTCAGTTTCTCTCCAGAGGCGAAGCAAATTGATGCACCTATGCGCATAGTTTGCTATTGTAGACATCAACAAGAAAAGATTGGTTTCCAGTAAGTTTTGTGGACCTAGTTTTCGTAACATCCCGCTGAAGGATTTTCTAGGGTTATTTTCACGATAAAGGACTTTCAAGGACGCATTGTGGCCCAAGTGATGACGCAATCCATACTTATAACTGACGACCATAAAACACATACGCACGGCGTCTCCAGCACACCTGGCCTGGCTGTCGTAGATAGTGCAAACGTGAGCATACCTAGTTTCATACCAGGAGGGGCAGTGCAACCTCACGGCTTGCCAGGAAGAGCCTATCATTCAAGCACGAATTTGGCTGGCCTAAGCAGCCAAAGTTTCTTCAACAATATCGGAAATGCGCTCGCACAAGGTCAAAGATCGGCGACATCAATGACACCACGAAATCTGTCAAGGCCAGCATCTCCATCAGGCCACACTGGACCAAAAAAGAAGAGGAAGGGCTCAAGCGGCCAGCACAAGATTCCTGCAGATCTCATGATGACTCGTTCTGATCATGAACCAATAACATCGACTCCTACCGCAACATCCACGTCTCAAGTAATGGCCTCGCACGTTTCTCCAGAAAGTGGAAATTTTGGTTTCGACACCAGCATGTCCTTCGGCGGGTTGACACAACAGAATACATTCAACACAACTCCGCCAACGCCCGATCCTTCCATTCCTCAAACAGTCAACCACGAGAAAGGAGACAACTATTTCTTCTCGGCACCAAATTCTGCGCATCCCAGCCGAGCGCCAAGTCCGACATCCTTTGCTCGACAGCAGATTGGCATGTATTCGAATGCAGTAGCTGCAAAGCCAAATGCCTTCAGTGGAATACAGTTTGGTGCAAATGAGTCACACCCCCCCCCAACCATGTATAAAATTCGGCCTGATAGGGGCCCAACAAGCGGCAACATTGAAGTTGTGATTCTTGGCAAAAACTTCAACCGCAATCTCGAGGTCATGTTCGGAGACAACATCGCTACAGCTACAACATTCTGGAACTCGGATACGCTTGTTTGCTTATTGCCACCTGCTGTGAACGCTGGGGCTGTGCCGGTTACCTTTGTGACAACTGACCAGCGAAGTTTCCTTCCGCCGAGCTCATCCACGCTCATGTTCACATATGTCAACGACGGCCAGCAATCTCTTTTCGAGCTTGCCATACGGCTTCAATGTCAGGCGCAGACCGGTCAAGGTAGTGATCATCTACAATACGCGCAGAATCTAATCAATGCGTTGTCGCCCGGAAACAATTTCACTGGAGGACAGGCCGGTGGCTTTAACGCCAACATGTTGAGTACGGGCAACGCAGAGGATTTAATGTTATCAATTATCAACAAAGTCGATTTGATCGATAGTCCGTTCAAACCGTACTACGAACATAGGACCGACAGAGGCTCAACAATGCTGGCTGTTGCTTGCAGACTTGGCTACGAGAGGCTTGTTGCAGCACTCCTCGCGCGTGGAGCAGATCCGGACGCTGCCGATGTTGGAGGCTTCACGCCTTTGATGCTGGCTGCGCTGTGCGGCCACGTTTCCATTGTTCGAAGGCTAATTTTGCGTGGGGCTGATCCAGGCTTGCGGAACTTGCGCGGTATGACAGCCGCAGAACTGGCGCCCACACCGGAGGTCAGACAGTATGTGCGCCATCGTCGCCATTACAGATCTGTTAGCGCAGGCAGTCTGTTCGTTCGCAGCAGAGCAAACAGTGCGACATCAACCCGATCTTTGTGGGGCCCACCTTCCTCCAGTGCTAGCAGTACAATGTATTCAACTGAAGATGAGTCGGCTCTGGAAAGTGGAAATGAGGACGAGAACGATCATATAGTGCATGTGTCTTTATCAGCTCTTGCTTCGCGACGTCAAAGCCTCGCTGCTTTGCAATCTCGTCGAGGAAGTGAGATCTCGCGAACAGGCGCTGATACCATTCTTTCGACACCTGCGGCAGTTCCAAGCGAAAATGCACCAGCGAATACGATTTCGATGCTAACAGCGCTCCGCGATCAGATGACGGCACAGATCAATGCTTTGCAGCAGAATTTGACGTCGATGCAGCTCTCTGATTTATTGCAGGAGCAAGACTTGAGAGCCTTTGGCCGCAGGATAAGCACATGGGGACCTATGATGCGACGTGTCCCTTCGCCAAGATCTGCTTCGCCAGCATCTTCAGAGCCGCCGCCGCCATATCATGAAGCATGCCCTGATAGTGCTGACCAGGACTTTGATACGAAGCCTCCTGACGTGCTCGTCGCTGAATCGAGTCATTCTGCATTCACTGCAACACTTCTGCCACCATCATCCGCACATGACTCAACACTGCGACAGCGAGCAGCTGCAGAAAGCACAGCTGGTAAAGTTACAATCGGAAAGACAAGTCCGACGGGCGTGGAAGCTGCAGAACTACGAAGAATTCGCTTGGAGAGATTGACTCCAGCAAAATACGACAAAAATTTGTGGTCAATCTGGGTACGTTTTTTTCAAAGCATTTTGCTTGTTTTGCTCCCAGCGCTGAAAATTAACACATTTATGCAGTTCCCACTACTCATTATTCTCGTGACATGGTATTTTTCCGGCTTGCAAGCTCCGCCCTTCGTGTCGTGGCTGAAGTCACTCAACGTAACTGTCACTGAGTCGTTCGGTAAGGCATTCCCTGCGTTATAAAATGTTCCTGACCAAGTAGGTTTTGCTGCAGTGGAACAATGAAATTCATCGTCCGGGATTATGTCTATTCGCTATTTCGCTATTTGGTTCTTGCTGTATTTACCACCTTAACAGTTGAAGTCTACATATATGGTTATCCCCATAGCATGGCGTTCTTGTATCATGAATTGGATGATGGCATCTATAATATGATATGGATGGCATCGGGATGGAGTTTAGTATTAATAGGTATGGCTCCGGAAGAGAAAAGGTAAAAGGTGGCTTTGAAGTGACCTGGAAGAACTTGGGTTCTGTGTTGTGGATAATATAAGTCTCCTGACATTCGTTCAATCTATTTAATGTTTCAACGTTTTAGCAAAGCATGGCACGCAGAAAATGGTTTGTTCACGTCAAAATTGGTATTTTTTTTATCGTTACTGATGTTATGGATTCATCAGGTAGATTATTCTTGCAATATTGGGAATGAGCAGGAGAATCTTCGACACATAACTTACTTGGTTTTTGTATGTTTGAAAAATACCGTTGTTGGAAAAAAGACTGGTATCCTCAACGATAGGAATTCTTGTGCAGCAAATCATGCATAAGAATCGCCCTTGGTATGAAATTTTTACGTAAGGAAATAGCTAAATCTTGGAGGCAGGCTTCGACCTGTTCTCGAAGGAACAAATTTCCAGCAAAACAGTAAAATTGTGTGAATATTGATGATTGTCCTGCAAAGAGATAGTCAGGGAGACTTCCAATATGTGGGAAACACCAATTGTCCAGCCACGCTTCGACACAGGGCCTCTGTTGATGTTCGTCAACGAAGAGCTGAGATTTCTCTACGGGCATGAAGCCACTAAGAACAAGTATCGTCTAAGGCCAAAAAGAAGAAAAAAAAAGCTGTCAGAAGAGCACGTTGAAAGATTGGACTCAACTCGAATAATTGGCGGCTCTGAGGGGTCGGTAGCTTTGTCCTATGTAATCCCAAGGGCAAAGTAGTTTCAATCGAGAGCATTAGACTCTACCATCAATTACGAAGCTTCCACGGCGAAGACCAAATAGTTTTTGTATCGACAATTGATCTTCATCGTCCACTCGCAGTTATCCTAGCCACCGTGTAGTTAGAGGACCGTCAGTTCCCTCAGAAGATCTCTGTGCTTCTTGTCGTCCTATTACTTCCTTTAGATGTGCTCACGTCGATATCAGGTTTCGAAATGGGAATGAGAGTTCGTCACGGAACCGTGGCTGGCAAACCCCGATTCACAGATGTCAGCAGCAACAATGATCTCGTTTTACTTTGTACTCTCCGAATACAAACGATCGAGCTGGGCACTTACGTCCAGGCTAAGTCAAATGGAATCTGAAGAAACTGACCCCAATATGATTAACCTATGCAATGAAACATGGGAATTTGATTTCAAGGGATATCACGAAATTGCATACGACGGGAATGTCACAAACCTCATGAACGACACATGCGTGACACCAAAACGCTTAGAAAATAACCGCTCTCAAAGAAGTATCAGTCCATTGATTCAAAGTCAGGCATAGAATGCAAGGCATAAAATGGGAACCGTAGCCCTTCCTGAACTGTGTTCATGTGATTCTCACTTCTACCTGTGTTTCCACTGAGCTAAAACAGCAACGGCCGTCACACTTGTTAGGGGATATAGAGTTCTCTATTTGGGACGCAGCTGGTGCTATTCTCCCACTCCAATATACTGGATACGTTTGTCCCGTTTCACAAAAACCACATCCACGACTGCTCAAGGCGTCCAACAAAATCAAACATGGCACATCACACGTACAAAGCACTTCTGTACTTGTGTGCATTAAGCATGTATTCATAATCCCCAATTCTTTCCCCAACACCTCGCCAATTCAAATAAAAAAGAAAAAAATCACACATAAGAGCAAAGCGAGCATTGATGTCTCCCTTGCTAAGAAAAGAATTGTTTTCAAGTCACATTACCATCTTTTCCACCCGGATTCGGGGCTCGTATCCCAATTCCTCGAGCATGATCCACTCCTTCACCAGTTGGGCACCGAAGCGGACTGCCTGCAGCGGACTCGTGTCTACACTAACGGGAAGCCAGTAGCGGCCCCGGAGTTGTACTTCTCCGGCCTTTTTCTCACTGAGGAGTGTCTCTGGCGTGGAATCACGGGGCTCAGTTGCACGACTAGCCCAAGTGTCAGGGAATCCATGTGTAATCTCCTCAACGGGCAACTTGGATGCAGCCTCGCGTGCGCAATCCGTCATGGCGCGAAATGCCTCGACCATTATCTTAGTATTCTCCATCGTTGGGTTGTTTGCCGCACTCCCCCCCGGCTCAAGGATGGCTGACTGTGGTGAATCTGCAGCCAACGGCGCGTTGGCGGCACGGGCGAGTCTGTCTGCGGCTACGGTTGATATGCGTGCGTTAATCGCAACCCCAAGGTAACTGTGTAGGCCATCGAGAGGCTTATAGTGTGCAACAAAACTGCGCATATGCCTGAATAAGGGAAGGAGGGTACGCCATGAAGTCTCGATCTCTGCGGCGCGACCTTCTAGCTTGCGACGGGCGTCACCAATTGAATAAGCCAGCATATACGCGAGGATGCATTCGATTCCAAGAAGGGCCATGCGCTTGCGCTCTGCTTCAGTCTGCTGTTCTCTGTCCTTACGCTTGGAGGCCAGGTCTTGATTATCGTGTTTGAGCTGGCGACCAAGCGCATTGAAGCGCTGAGACTCCGCGGCCAAAGCCCTCAGCTCGGCGGCTCTGAGGGCCGGTGTAGGAGCTGATGTCGGGCCTTTGGACCTGGTTGTCGAGGCAGCGGGAGTGGTATGATTCTGTTTGCTACCTGGGGTGGGGACAGAAGTATCTTGCGACACAGAACGAGCCATAGCGGAGGCTTTGAGGTGAATCTGGCGTGGCGTCACTACAATAGACTCTTTTATCGAACCAGAAGGAGCCCCAGAAGCTATAGGCGTTCGAGGGTTCTTTTCCTTTTCTTGATCCAATGCCGCTGCTGCCGTGTGTTTGTTCGATGAGACCGGTTCTGAGTCATCAAAAGACTTTGGAAGCTTCTCTGGAGTCTTTGCCTTCCCTTGTACTGCTCCAAGATGTAACCGATCCCTTTCCTTGGCCAATATATCCCTCCTTGGCCGCTGGATGGGTGACATTGCGTCACTCGTTGCTTTCGACCCTAAATTATCTCCGCCTGCACGCTGCAGCATAACTGACCTTGCCGTGGCGCGTTCCTTGCCAGTATTTGGCAGAAAATCCTCGTCCAGGGGGAATTTATTACGATCTGGACGTGGCGACATGCGCAACAGCTGACGGATTTGCCATGCCACTTTCTTGCTGTATTTCAAACGCGCCATCATTTTTGGTTGCGTCGGTGGCTTCTCTGACACTTCGTCTTCACCAGTTTCGCTATCGGACTGTTCCATGCTGGCTTTTGAAATCCCGCCCTTGGCTTTCTCCGGAGGCGTGAGACCCGACGATTTCGATTTTGAGGCTGAATTCGTCGCAGATCTTCCCGAAGTTCTTGTTGTCTTGCTTGCTGGGGATGATACTGGGGAGTCTGGTTTTCCCAGTTCTTTCTCCTTTTGCAACTGTGCTTCAATCTTAGGTGGCAATGTGGGCGAGAGCATGTCTGGTAGATCCCACCGATTCGAAGTATTCTGTTTCTGCGTTGAAGATTTCTCAAACACATATTCGAAAGGATTTGTAGGAGACAATAATGCGGGCAAGCCATGTGGAGCTCCGTTCGGGTAGTCGATGGGTGACGGTCGTAGTGAGGGAGAGTGCGATTGCTTGATTGACGGAGATGACAGGCGAGGCTTCTTCATTGAGGGGATTTTCTCGGCTGCATGTTTCTCAAGATCTGCATCGCGAGACCTGATGTTTCCGTCAGTCCGTGTCTGATATATTGCACACAAGGCGCTGTTGAATCACCGTAGGTGTGGCAACATTTAAGCGATTATTGTAGCATTCAAAAATGAACCAAAGAAGCGATTGTGACATGCAGCTGTAACGGTCCATTCGCCTTTGACTATCGTACCTTTTCAATCCAGATCCTTGCTGCTCTTCCTTCTGAATCTTGTGCTCTGTCTTTACGCCGTTCATTCTCCCGTCTTCGCGAGGATTCATCCGCACAACAGGCCTCTCTTTCTCTGGGCTCATGTGTTTCTGATTAACCTTTCCCTCAGCAAGCTTGCTCTTATAAGCACTGAATGAGATCTTCTTCTTATTTCCTGAACCTGCAACGGGCATTCCCAGCGTTGTCGCCGTTTCGTTTTTAATTACTTCCTTTTTGCTCGTATTGTTTAACAACTTCTGCTGATGCTGCTGTGCAGCCTGTAGTCGCTCCCGCTCCTCGTCAATATGTGATCGCACAACAAAGCAGCTCTGCCCCGGCTCACGGTACACATACGTCATGTACTGGAGTCCTTCCTCGTGTAAGTAAAAGGGTGTGTTCCTTGCCCAGCTTTCGGCCTCTTGACGCGTCGGATAGTGGTAGCGGGGCTCGACATTGACAGGCGCAGACAGGAGATAAGGGTACTCAGGAATGGCGGCGGTGATGCGTGCACACGCAGCGTCGACGATAGACTTTGTGGTAGCTGTACAAATATCTTCGGTGGCTTCTTCGCTATCCTCAGGATGATGGTGGCGATGCTCGTGTTGATCTTGAGAGCTGCAACTCATCCTTGGCACACTGGTCTCGCGGCCTCCGTCTGCTTTCTGACTGTTGCAGAGGCTATAACTTTTCTAGTTGTTATCTGTGATAAATCTGATGTGTACATGCCGGCTCGCAGAGGAGCCGTCAAGGATAGCGCCAGCTGTTCAGGTGAGCATGTGGTTATAATCTTTCTCTGGACGTGATGCTTTTGCGCGCGCCACTTGACTCCACTGCCAACACAACAATCCTTCTTTGTTGTAATTAATCCCTCGTTTCGAAAGGTAACTGCGGTGGAAGGAGACAAATTTACCTTTCACCTTCCTGTGCTGAATGTGCGGCGTGCGTGATCGCGAGCTTGCACCGCGCAAAAATAGGTATGCGCCGCTCCGAATGGCAAAAAGCCTCCCTGCTCCGTTGCGATGATGATTTGCCGGTGCAGATATGCGTCAAGGCGCTGGCAAGACTTCCGCTGCAAATGTGGACGGTTGTCTGGCGGGCAGATGCAGGGCTGTTCCGACGACCTTTGCAGAAGTAACCCCCTCCAAGCGTCAGATCTGAGTTCACTTTAGAGTGAACCGTCTTCCCCATCAGCGACACAACCCGTGATGGAAGGCTTTCAGTGTCTTTTTGAACCTCATCAACTCATGACAGATCCGAAAGCAGCCTCATGAGACGATGGAGAGGACGTAGAGGGGCGAATTGTTTTGTATGAGCGTAGGGGCAGATGCACCCTGTTGGGAGTGGTAAGGGGAACACTTAACATGGTTGGCATGATAGGCATGCTGATCAAAAATCCCGTCCGGAGAGGAACGAGCCAGGTGAGTTTCCGGGAGGGAGGCAAAGAAAACACAAATATACCCTCCCTCATCATGCGTTGCAAATGAGCGTTGAGTTGCACTCCCGCCACCTCATTACCGTCTCTATCGGTTGTCCACCGCACAGGCTAAGCGACTTAAAACATAAGTTAACGTAAAGAAGACTTATATGGGACACGACCGGCTTGACCGGCGTTTGATATGCATCACGTACAGACTCGCGGTAAATAGGGTAATCAATCGAGGTGTCACGAAAGCATGGCTTTCGATTTACTTTCTCCTTCTTACGTATCGACATCGACACATCCATGGCCACGAGCTAACGAACGACTCCGCATCCAAACACAATCTTTTCTTTACTCTTTATATCTTTTGTTCAAGATCTTAAGGCTACTGATTTTCTCATTACAACGGTCCTGGTCATAATATCGGCAGTGAGATCCGAACATATTTGTAACGACATCTAGACGAACACATCTATCTATATTCATCCTCAGTTGGCACAGCCTGTGTAAAGGGCTCATTGATATCATTCTCGCCCTTCGACTCAGGCAGAGGCAAAGTCCATGTATGTAAGTTTGACATGTCAAGAATCAGCTAAACCCCGGGAAGATCTACACGAGATTCTTCTCAAATGAAATTCCCAAAGCACGTATCGCCTTTTCCAATTGCAAATCTGTAGGATCCATGCTTTAAATTATTACAAAAACGATCTTACTAGCCACGACTATGCACAGTCAGCATCTGCGGCCGGGGTCGATCAAGCTGCTCCACCACCTTCAAAGATTATCTACTATCCAACCCAAAGCCATCTGCAGCTGCATTGGCATCCGTCAATCGTAGGCATTGGAACCTATACCGCTCCGTTTGGCCACAACATTGAATGCTTCTGTGGCGAAATCTCGTATTTCTGGGACACGTGCTGCAAACACAGCATCTGCTATGGTTTTCAAGGTGTGCAATCGTTGTGGGCACTGTTGGTGCTAGGCCACACTCATAATTCGGTTTGATCCTTGATAAATGTACCCAGGCATCTTGTGTTGTGAGAACAGCCGTGGGTTGACGTCCATAACAGTAAGCTGCAACTAAGACCGAATGAGTGCTCATTGGGTTGTCCGTTTGGTTGTGTAATCTGGACGTCTGCAGTCGCTTATTTTGTGTTTCGAATGAACACGTACTCTCTATTGTTGAATCTCGCCGACGAGCTGGACGTCGCGTTATGGCTCATTCATTGTCTCGGCGTCAACCCCAGAGGTAGTAAAATCATTCTTGGGGGCAAATATTAGGTCAAAGTCGCGTTTCTGCTTGTGCTCAGTAGCCTAAGCTTCTACTGGCGCAATGGCTGCCCTGCCGTCCTGCTCAGACGAGACATCGATTACACTCGCTGACTTTTTGTCATCTTCTCTCCCATTTCAGTGGCCACTGGCCAGAATCTAGGTTAAATTTTGAATAATCGTCTCCAAACGCAGAATCAAGATCAAAAATAGAAAGATTCAGCACCTCTGGCGCTGGAGTATCTTGTGCTAGGATCTTGTACATCTTCCTCATGCACTTACACCCTGCCCTATCAAATGCTATATCTTCAAAACTGGTTGAGGCTTACATCATGCGAACTATGCTCTTCCATGACAGATGATCTAATATCATGGTGAGAATGTCACTTGGTAGGTTTCAAGAAGCCTGATGAGTTCTTTCTCTCTCTGGATGGATTGGTTTCTTGCTGCGGAACAGACTCAGACGATGATGGCAGTTGTTGTCTTGCTTATATCTTTCACTTGGTTGTTATTTCGCCGTGCGAGGATATTGACGTGAGGGGGTAATGCTGCCCAAATGGTGTTGACTTTAGCAACGGTACAAGGAAAGCGTGCAAATTTCAATCTTGGACATCTGTGATAATGTGTTCTGCTGTTTGGAGAGTGGTCTATTGGCATTTCTCATGGAGGTCAAGTCCTACTGTAGCATTGCTGTAACTTTTCCGTCTGATACACTAAGTTTCGACAGCTCCGTTCGCAGAGCGCCAATGGGTCAAAATAGCATGATGCGCGTATTTTGGACCTGACGACTTTGTGGTAGCACGCTTTTGCGTAGCTGGGAAAAGCCGAGCACACATAGACGATGAAAAATGCGCATGTGTTAGCTGCAGCAGCAGCATTGAAGCAAGTATACCATGTGGAATTCAAAGAATCAAACTGACATGCAAGCGAGAATTAGTTGATGACGTCCAAGGCACTAGGGGCCTAGATAGAAAACTTGTTATTCGCTTATTATTTTCAGTGTCAGTTCCCAGTATCTGCAAAATTACGACATTCAAGAACTTGCCAAACGCCTACAACAAAAGTCTGTTCTGCAGCGCCTTGATCGAAGACCCCAGCTCTGATGTGAACAACGTAGGTATCTCATCACCGCACCTGCCCGCAAGTACGACGCTGCTGGGTAAAGAATGCTGATCAAGACCACTACTATCCGTTAAAAGGCACCCAGTGTGCATTTCCTCGAATTCTCACATGTGCCGTTCGAGCTCGAGGTCCTGTTCTGGTTGCGGTGTTGGTATGCGCCTAAGACAAGGCCATTGCTCTGTGTTGTCGAGCTGTAAGACCAATGTCGTGTCGATATCGTTGGTCGGCAGGCTTGGATCGAAGCATGCAACATTAAAGTCCAAAGGCGAAGGGGGACCCAAATTGTTATTTAATGGCTGATTAAAGTTGAACAGTGTAGGCAGGTCTTTACTCACTTCCGCTGCTGTGTTATTAGATCCGGAAGTCGTGGGTTTGCGAGAATTTAAGTTAGCATACGAAGGCTTCTCAAAAGCAGTCGTGACGAAATTACTGCTGTGCGCAAACGATTGTCCAACTGTGCTGCCAGTGCCACCACCACCTCTCGAAGCGAGATCACCTCGCAAATATATACTGCGTGAACAGCTCTTACAAAGAAACCATGACCTATTATGATATTGACGTTCCTCAAGATAATCCAGAGAGCTCTCTGCGATATGGCACCTGGAACAGCTTGCGACTTCGCACAACGCATTTTCAAGATGTTTGTTTCGTCCTATGCTAGGCAGATCGCGTAACGTCCTCTTCAAACCCTTGTGACAAATGGAACTGTCTGGATCATTCGCAGATATGCTGTCTTCGACCAGCGGAGATTTAGTCTCGGCCGGGGAAAAGAGGTATCTGGAAGAATGATTAGGAGGCCACAAATCGACCTCCACCTGGTTCGTGGGTGGTACAAGCTTTTTCTGCCATGGAGTCGAAGTCAGATATGCAATGAGAGTTTTGCTCACCCTATCTTGGAGAAGACCAGTGGACTGACCAAGATACACCATATGGTGTGCCAGAAGCCTGATGAGTTCCGTTCCGCGCTCTTCATCGGAATGCGTAATAGACGATGGCTGCGCATGCTGAACTGCAGTCGATTGATCTACGGCCAGAGGGAGCCGTGACAAGTCACCAAGGCTTTCGGCTACATATTTCGACGATATGATGCATCCAAGAAGCAGTAAGAACATGGCGTAGAGTTCATGCTTTCTCAGGCGAGCCAGGGTCATAGGCTTGATATGAGACTCTAGGTGCAAAAGCAATCGGTATCCACAGTGGCGGAGTATTCTGATATCAGTGGAATTTTGAGAATATACGACATTTCCACTGCATGTGTTGAAAATCATGGATGATGTGGAGACAAGCCATTTGAAGACTTGGGCGATTTCAGAACCAATCAGATCGGAGATAATCGACAGCAGTGACGCTGATGACAGAAGTCCTGCCATACTGGCTCTGGAAGCGTCGTGGTCGCGCACAAGCCAGCCAGCCACAAAGGTAGAAAGCTCGTCAATGTTCCATTGAAAAGGTATATCGAATTTTAAATCCAGATCTCCATGGGTAAGGTATTGTAGCACTGGTACACCACCTAGACCGATATCGGGATCAAATCGAGCTTCTGTGATAGTAAGCATAGAACTACCCAGCAAGCTAATGAAAAGGATGAGGTCAAACACACCCAAGCCGTAGATTGTCACGTTCATCAATGAAGGCCTTACGCAATCCATCCAGGCCAGTGAGCAAGAAGCAATTTTGTTCTCTGCAGCGCGCACACATGTTGTGCACGGATTTCCTCGTGAGCACTAATAAGATATGTTGAGTCGAATTTCTTTGAATAAGGGCGTTTGACCTGTCTACGTACGGATTTCTTAAGCAAGTGACATCGAAGACATGCACCAACCTTGCGGACCTCATGTACCTGTTCTCGTCTTTCATTGCTATATGATACTCTCCGGGCGTGGAAGGTTCCACCTAACGTAAAGCATATATAACCATTCGGAGGCGCTCTTTTCCGGGCACAGCGTTTGGTTGTTTTCATGGCTGCTCAAGAACTAGTTGTATGAATGCATTTGAAGAGGCAGGGGGGGAGTACAAGCTTGACCAAAATGAAGGGAGCCCAGGCAACAACAAACCCACAACAATGACGGTTTGTGATATTTAAACATGAGAACAGATGCTCTGGTCAGGCCATGCATGGCTGTGCTGACGGAGGCCTCGGAGATCAAGAGCAAATGCGCCTCACCGCGAGCCGTTTTGGGCCTAGTTCGAGTCTGTGGTTGCTTTCTTGCAAGCTCCAGGGAGCAGGGCGATGTCAGTCCGAGAAGCCATCTTGCGACTTTGACTGGGAAGCCAAGGTAAAACCATAAACATGACCTGACCCGGAACGAATAATTTGGCAACATTATGATGGTGAAGAGACTGCGTAAGGACTCTGATGCCCAGTACACCCATCCAATCATTTGAGTCGCCAAGTCGTGCTGAACCAATCGACGAGCAAAATCAATCGCGCGCTGTAACAAGGACGCACATGAAAACAGAAATGCACCGTAGGGCTAATTTCGTTACCTTTCGTTCAGTTGAAATCCGCAGTTGAACGGAATTTGATCGAGGCATATTGGTTGCTGCTGATCATGTTCGAACGCTTTAAATAAAATTGCTTGTCCTACAGCTACCATTGTTTTCCGGCGAGAAATTGAAGGAAGAGAATCAGACAGTGGCCAACAAGCACTGCTTCGCACGATGAGCGACGAATTGATATTTTTCATGTAATCTCGCCTGATCTTCCCAGCGGAGAAAGTAAATATTGGAATAGCATGTGCAACCTTGAGTGCATGCGGAGAAATTGTTAGCCTCGAGATCTTCAGGATGTGGCCGTCAAAGAAAGACATGGCTTGACATGCACAAGCTGACTATCTTTATGTTTGGAATGGAATGGATGGCAATCGTGTTTGAGTTGACCACTATTGCAAAGTGTAGCCTGCCTGGGCAGATTTGGGAGAAATGGAGCACGTAACTTCGTTGACAAGCGCGGAAGATTCCGGTCATGAACGATGCCGAACGAATGCCGTGGCTCGCTTGTTGTTAGAAAATGTTGCCACAGCCTTGAATCAGCTCGTGTCCGCTCTTAAGAACGGCATTTTCCCCTATCAGCTTACAACTTCATCCTTACATGACAATTGTCTTAGGGTAACGGAGCCGTTGGGCCCGCGTTTGCGTCAGACTGCACTTCTTAACCAACTTAGCGTTCGTTAACTTATCTCCAGCCAATTTACTTAGTCAAGCACAGGGCCTGCTGTGAAAACAATGCGCACATCCTTGGGCTTAAACAACCTCCATGACGCAGTGGACATCTGGTCTGGATCTGGATACTATTACTTAGTGCAGGCTTCAACTCCACGGGCGAGCGTGGGATTCTTGGACGTGGTCGCGCGAGACTTCGCCAAAAGCGGCAAGCAACGACGATGTGCGCAAGACCTTCGTTCTAATTAGTTCTAACAGTGTTGCGATTGGCCAGGCACGATGTTGCAGATCAGCCATGATCTGACTCGCAACTTTCCCCGCCCTGTCGATTGTTAAAACCGCATTGGTTTCCCCGTGCTTTATCTTTTTCTTCATACCTCACCCACGTTGGGTTTCTTGGGCGGTCTTGGTATGAAGCTTGTCAAAAGCTTGTTGTTTTGTTGCATCTGTTCTCACCATTTCAGCCACAAAGTGTCTATTCCGTACACACTACTCTGACTTTCAGCTTATTGCGGTATTGTGAAAGAAAATGGCCTCAGTCGAGGCTAAGCATGTGGATTCTGCGCTCGCGAGCGATGTCGACGTGCTTGCAAAACTTGGCAAAAAACAGGTGTTGAAGCGACGTTTCGGATTCTGGTCTCTGTTTGCCTTCGCTGTCTGCGAGCTTATCACATGGGAAACCGTACTAGCACTGCTGTCCCAAGGATATGACAACGGAGGACCCGCAGGGCTGGTCTATGGCTTCATTATCGCGTGGTCGAGTACCCTGTGTGTATAAATTGGCTTTGTTTGGGTAAATTCGCTGACCGGATGTAAAGATCCGTTTACATTTGCATCTCCGAACTTGCGTCCATGGCTCCAATCGCCTGCGGTCAGTATTTCTGGGTCTACATGCTAGCTCCCAAGCGCTACAAGAAAGCCGCGAGCTACATTATCGGATGGCTCACCTCGCTCGCATGGGTCGCTACGGTAGCAACCGAATCACTGTTTGCAGGAACCATTATCCAAGGAATTCTGGTTTTGAACTATCCAGACTACGGTTACGAACGATGGCAGGGCACGCTCCTGACCTGGGCTGTCATCCTCGTCAATGTTCTCATCAATGTGCTTACTCCTGGAGCGCTTCCCAAATTTGAGATTACTATTATGGCTCTGCATATTTGCGGCTTTGTGGCTATTCTCGCAACACTCCTTTCAACCGCCGACATTGGTACCGCGCGCTCCGTCTGGCTTACAAGTCTCAACGAAGGGGGTTGGTCTACCCAAGGCCTTTCGTACTGCGTGGGATTTATGGGAAATGTCGCAACATTTGTCGGCGCTGACGCATCGGTGCACATGGCAGAAGAGGTTGAGAACGCCGCGTTGAACATCCCAAGAGCCATCGTTGCGGGTATGTGTATCAACGGTGTGATCGGCTTTGCAATGATGATCGTTGCCCTTTACTGTCTTGGAGATCCTACAAGCGTGTTGGAGACGGCGACGGGCTTCCCCTTCCTGCAAATTTTTCTCAACAGTGTGAAAAGCACTGCTGGTGCAATAGGCATGGGTGTGATAGTGCTGATCCTTACATGGATGTGTGCATTAGGGATCACGACTACAGCATCAAGGATGACTTGGTCATTTGCTCGTGACAAAGGAACTCCCGGCTCCAGGATCCTCAGTCGTGTTTCGAAAAGGACAAAAGTCCCCAACTTTGCTGTTTTCACTGTCGCCGCGATTGCAGCACTATTGGTACTCATCTACATTGGATCCGCTGTCGCTTTCAACGACGTAATCTCTCTAACTATCACTGGCTTTTACGGCTCTTACTTCCTCCCATGTGCTCTTTTGTTCTGGCACAGAATCAAAGGTCATATTCTACCATATGGTAGTTCTGTATCCAGCGCTCAGGAAACCACAACCCTGGACCCAATGGTTGGTACTGCCGAAGGAGACGTTTTACACGAAAAGAGTTCTACAAACAAAGCTCTTTTTACTGCTCCGGAAGCTGCTTCAGGGAATGGACACGCAGAAGTCGGCCACGTTGAAGTGAAACTCATTTGGGGGCCGTGGAAAATTCCGGGGATCATTGGAATCATTAACAATGCCTATGCTTGCTTCTACATGATTTTTGTGATTTTCTGGTCGGTTTGGCCGCCAGCAACGCCTGTTCAAGCTAACACCATGAACTACTCTGTCGTGGTCACAGGCGGTGTTATGATCTTAAGTGCGGTGTGGTACTATATAAGAGCAAGAAAGGTCTATGACGGACCGATTTTGGAAGAAGAGGTTGTCGATGTCGCTCGACGAGCTGGATCAGTCGTTGCATTGTGATAAGTGCGCAGAGTCACGCAGTGATTCTCAACGATTCCTGCGCTGCCATTGTAATTCGTTACGTAAGTCTGATACATACAATATTGTGGCGAATTACATAGGATATAAAGACTTGACCTGATCGGACTACGTTACTATATCTACTAGAAATGGGTTGAAAATCACACAAATCATTGTGAGTGTGAAAAAAGAAAATGTTCAAAGTAAATATCGTGTATATCTCGAGTTTTATTGCGTTCTTATGGTGTATAGAGAAGAAGTAGTGAATGCCTGCCAATGATAATGGGCGGATGTTTTCCTCGTCGGATGAATGCTGCCCAGCAATGCGATCTCAAAATTAGCATACACCGCTCACCTTACGACTAGACAGCTATGAGGAAAGAAGAGAATATTGAAATTTTATCTCAAGCAAGCTAAAGTGTCCAAGATCCATTTTTTATCACTGTCTCTACACCTCGTGTCGATCACCCTGATGCGGACTGCGATACCCGCTGGCATGAGCTCAGTGACGCGATGATCATTGATGTGGAAATTCGGCGGGTGGGCGACCCGGGCGCTCTTAATTGAGTGAGACATACTCGGCAGAGTAGCGTTTTTGTAGACGGAAGTATTGAATAGTCCTCTCCGAGATGCATGTTATAGGCTTTTGGAGGTAAGGAGTCCAAAAACTTGTAACGCCACAATCGATTGACTTGAGCACATCGACGCAGGTCCCTCAACTCAGATTAGATGCAGTCTTACCATGCACAGCCGCCATGTCTTCAGGTGATTAATTAGGAAATTTGATTTTTTGATATTTTTTTGACGGTCAAAATCGGAATTTGTTATCAGACACCCCCGCGTCTGTCATACTCATCTTCGAAAGTCATTTCAGGAAAGCCTCTCTCAGGCTACGGTACTCGGCTACCCACGTAGCTCCAAGCATGCGTTCTCTAGGTCTGACTTTACACCCTGCGGCAGTTATCATTACAGTAGAATCACGTAGCGTCCTCCTCCTCTTCTTCTCGCCTCCTGTTGTTACGAGTGTTCTGAATGCAGTGATATCGAATTTGGATGAGAAAATGGCTCCAGACTTGTATGCTCTTCCGTCGATGTGAGCCGTGAGAAGGTATACCAGATATTTATACGCACTAGATGATTGATACTCCATGATTTGCATGTTCGGTTGTCGTGTTTGACGTCAAAGACGGTCTAGCTTAAGCGAAGAAAAGAACGTTGCAGGATTCAGGCTTGAAACTTCTTACTTTGAGCTCTGTTGCTGCTACAGGCCGTCATTCACAGGATAGATAAGCACTCAGCAGCATCCGGGATAGTATCAGCGTAAATTAGATTTTTCTAGTTCTGTATTTGAATAGAGATCTGCCTAATTCATAGTAAACGCTAACGTAGTTCACCATCGAGCGGTCATTTTTACAGCACCTGCAGTTTTTGCTCTACATTTGCAGCACCAAATATTTAATTATTGTAAAAATTATCTATATTTCATACATTCAGAAACCAGATGATCATACCCACGACAAATATAACATGTGATCTGCTGCGCCGCCTCAGTAATTGCTGCATTTACTGTTAAGATCGAGCCCTCACCACCACCTGGATTTACAGCATCTTGAGGCATTTGAGGTGGCTGCATAACAATAGAGCTATTAGGAACTTGAAGTGCAGCATATTTGCTTATAACACGCCTTTTGAGTTGCCTCTTACGTTTCTGACGCTCATTTTCCTTGCGCAACTTCTCATTTTCTGCAGCTAGTAGTACTGCATTATGCATAGCAATCTGACAGCCTTTTACCAATTGATTTAGAGCTAGATCTGTTGGAGATGGTGGGCTTTTCGAACGCCTTGCTATATAGCTCTTGATTATAGTAAACTACTGCTCCGATTCAGCTATATTATGAGGCGTTTCAGGCTGCCACTGCTTGGATGCTGCAGGCAGTTGATCAGGAGGTGTCTAAGGCCTATGGATCTTTGCTAGCACCTCATCTGGGTTGAATGGCACTAGCCCTGACATTCAGAAGCCGCTTTGGGTATTACTAGATAACAAAGCATCTGTTCTGATTTGGCTATAGCCTTGTAAGAAGTCGTTTTTATCAATATGGTTGACACCGAGTCTGATGAGCTTTGTCACGTGATCTCCGTATGCTTTCTTGAGTGATGCAAAACAGCCTACATCCAATAGCTACAGTAGATGTGATAAGTGAGGAGACATACAGAGCGTTATAATTGATCAATCTTTGCAGTACTGGTCGAATTCAGGCGTGGCATAGCTACTGTGGCCATCAAGGATGAGTAGCCGGTAGACACCAACAGTCTTTGCTGCTGTACATGGCTCGAAAATCTCGCATAACCGCCTTAATCCAAGCTCATTGTTAGTCAATCTACTCTCACTTACAGCTATAAGGCTATAAGAAGGTAGTCTAACACCATCATACCATGTATTTATGTGCGTCTTGCCTTTGAGGATGACCATCGGAGGCAAGCACCATCCATTTGCATTAACTGCCTCAATTACTGTCACCCACTCTTAATTACCAGGCTGGATTTGCATAGGTTTACCTTATCTCTCTCAAGCATTAACCACGCGCGAGGTGCTTGCAATGCCCATTACAAAGCCGGTTTCATTAAAGTTGTAGATATCATCATTAAGGATGCCATATTTATCAATTGTATTGCGCACAAGCCAAAACCAATCTCTGATTAGCTGAGGATCTTCGCATTTTACTTATTGGCAACCACAGTTGCGTACATATTATGATTTGAGTGTTAGATGACGAGCAATATAGCAACTTGCCCAGTTAATTCTAATATATCAGTGTGCTGATTGGATGGATCGGATCAGCGATCCGACTCCCAAGTGGGTCTCTTGGCGGATCTGGATAATCCACTAGGATTATCCGGATTGATCCACCTGAGGCCCTTTATGGCGTTACTGAGGCTGTTGATTATGCCACATATGACTTAAAATAGAAAATATTTATGATGGTGAAGTGCTCGGATT
>NW_015622238.1:28180-32307 GCF_000836295.1 Verruconis gallopava | reverse complement strand
TAGATGCTCAAGTATATAGCGACGTACGCCTGGCAGTGCCTCCTCATTATTATATGTTGTTCTCGGGCCGCCACATACTCCATCATCCACATATACCCCAGTATGATATTGTACCGGTGCCATGATGGCTTGAGTTGCACGACAGAACTGGGCGACAGAGTTGGTAGCTCCCTGTGGTAAGGTAGTCTGGCGCAAGAGACCGAGTTCCGTCTGGAATGAAGTTAGGTCTCTGCTTTCTCTTGCCAACTCTAGCTGATCATATCCTGAAAAGAAGTCCGCAACTGTCACGAGAGTGTATCCAGCATAGCGTTCAGAAAACTTATTGGCTGAAGGGGGTATGAAGGCATCTCGTATTGTCACTCGGTTGATGTGTGTCATGGAATTAATAAGCCTATAGTTCCTATCCTTCTTTTTAACAAGGAAGAAAGGATTCCTATAAGGCGCATGACTTCTTTCCAAACGGCCGGAGGATATCCTATCCTGAAGCATTTCCGTCACTGTTTTGCTGAGCGCTTTTGGTACATGGAATGGTTTCGCTTGCCAAGGTTCATGAGGAACGGTGCGTATAACCTGTGGGGGGGCCACCTCAGGCTTAATCCTCCCAATTTCTGAGAAGTCCCAGCTGAGTGCAGCCTCCCTTCTGAACAATACCTCCTCAGTTAACAACTTCTCCTGCAGTGTGAAGCCAGAGCTGATCTTCATTGCCTGTAGTCTCTCCCGCGTGAGCCTGACCCCATGAGGGAACCATGCAGTTCTGGGCTCAAACCATTCATCTAACGTAGTTACACCTTCCGGTATGGCTTGCTGTCTGTGCGCCGCTAGGACTTTCTTGAACCAATCAACATCACTACTAGGAATTGAGCCGTCCTCTAGTGGGGCTGCAGTAGGCCGCACTTTATCCGCCTTTTTCTTATATAACGTCAGGATGCGTAGTTCCTTACTCTTTTGCTCAATCCATTGTTTCTCACCCAAGCTTTTTATCTGCCTCTTCGTTGCCTTTTTCTGACGTCTCATCTCCCCCACCATGGTCCTTAAATCCACAATACTTGAAGGCTGGACCCATTTAAGCTCTGCGCTTCCATCATGCCATTGCTGATCATATGGCATGAACCCCACTTGTCTTGAATTTTCCGGAATCAGCAAGGCGACATTGCCTCCGGAATGCAAGCCGCCTAGTCGTTTCCCGACAACTCTTCTATATCCACCTCAATTTGCGGTTTATTATCCATTGGTGGATATTCAGAGATTGCTGCGGCAGCTTGCCAGCGTACGCTCCTGCTCCCATCAGGTGCATGCGCTCGACAAATACAACTTCTATCCCCCATATGGTGGGTTTCAAGCTGGGCTAGTGATATCTAATCAGTTCCCAGGATCACTTCAAGACTAAGATTTCTGAACATAGTAAAGATAACCGGGTTATATGTGATATCGGAACCAGTAATATTAATATACGCAGACACCCAACCAATGCAGTGCATAGCTCCTTTATTAGCGGCCCTCATGTTCTTCAGGACGGTCATGCCTCCATGGATCTGATTGAGCACTAGGCCTTGCTCTTTCGCAAATTCTTCGCTTAAGCAGTTAGTGCATGCTCCAGTGTCTATCAGTGCCCTGGATTCATGTCTTGATCCTCCAACATGTACAGCCACCATTGGCAGAGGTGCTGAAATTCTCTGTCGGTTTTGCAGTCTATCCTGATGAGCGATATAGTCACTTGTTAATTCCCGGACTGTAAGATCACCACCATATATTGCGCCGATAATCATATCCTCTCTCTTTACTTTTGCTCCGGTCTTCTGAGCATTGACTTCCTCAGTTCGCTTTCGGCGCGCTTCCTTAGCAGCCGCTAGCTGGTCCCTCACAACGTCGGCAATTGGACCAGGCAGAGACTGATAGATGGCATTCCGGATCTCAGGCATGAGCTGTAACGATTCCATGAGAGAGATTTCGACAGTACTGTTCATCAGGCGCTCGGTGAATGAGACTACCGTCTGCTCATGAGGGACTTCCTTTAGGTAGTTCTTCAGGGTAGGCTTGCTCCCTACCCGGTCAGCCACCTGAGTCACCATAGCTGGCTCTTCTTTTTCTTGTAAGGTACCGCTCCTTACAGTCTTGACAGTAGCTCTCATTCCAAATGGCTGACTCTCAGAAACCACATGTGTCCCTACTTCTCGTACGACTCGATCATATTCCGCAAAATAACTGCCGCCAGCATTCTCACAGATCAATTGAACTCCAGCAGCCTGCCTTCCTGCAGTTCGTTGCTTCATGAGCTCATCAATCTGCTCACGTTGCGTCTTCTTGACCTGGCTGTATCTGTTCAGCGGAATCAGATCTTGGCCACTACCGACCGGCCCCCAGCGAAATGCCTTTGCCTCACGATCCCAATGGATTTGCCTGCTATCCATTAGGGGCATGAGTAATGGGCACCTCGTTGCATGACGGTGAGGCTGGTTATCGTTCGCGCAGCACCAAAGCTCTACTGAAGCCTGGTCTTGAGATGGCATTGCTGGTTTATACAAGCTCATTCCGGTGGCCGAGTTTTCCGTCCTTGGTACCGCGGCTTTCAGATGCGTATTCGGGAACAGACTCTCAACATAGTTAATGATATGTCCCATCTGCGTGCTATCTTGTTTCCCACTTTTAAGGATTGGATCCTCGCAGATGGCTATGCGTTGCTTCAGGCTGTCCATTGTTGCCGCACCAACTCGTAGATTGTCAATACTTTGCCGAAGGTCTTCATCCAGTCTTGAGGGGTCGGCATTTCTTCTTGAGATCCCCGGGTACTGAGTTTTTATTACAGTCTTCAGTTGCCCTTCCGCGGGACCAGCCTTCTCAATCTGTTGTCGATACTGGACACTTTGCGCAACTTGTCTTGCCGCTGCAACCACACTTGCAAAGTCCGGGATGGCTCGTCGCCGCTCACCAGAGGGGGTAAGCTCATTGCTGATGCTATCCAGGATCTGATCTTGTCGACTCTCTGAGAAACCCTTTAAAAATATCTGGACTAGCTGGAAGTTTCCTATCCTTCCCTCACTCAGCATTTCCAGGCCTATTCTACGAAACTCGGTGATGTATGCTAAGGGAGTCATGATGTTGTCTTCCCGTACAGCCTTAGCCAGCATCCTCAAGTACGATTCGCTTCTTTTCATGACCCGGCCATCTGAGTCGCTGAACTCGTCCATCAGGCTCCTTCGAAAGGCCATCCAGTTGCTTGACTCATATCCGTCCAGGTAACGGATTCTCGGTCTCAATCCTGGCTGGGTATTGATCACCAGCTCTTTACACCAGCTTTCCTTGGGTACCCCTTCTTGTTCCAGCTCAACCTCGAATTCTTCCAACCAATCACTGACATCCAGGCCAGTGAACCAAAGCGCCTCCTTCCTGCGCACCTTGCCTGGCCTAGTCACTTGTTGCTGAACAAGTAACCGCAGGAGGCGAGCAACTTCTGTCTCCTGATATGAGGTAGGTTCCGGACCCCTCATATTTTCTTGCCTAGCAACAGGTACTTCAATAGTACTCTCCTCAGCAGTATTCAAAGCCATATCTTTCAATATCTTAAAGCAGTTACTCTTAGTAAAAAGATAGCAGTAGCAAAAATCAAGCAGTGTTGTGTAAAACGATCCCAGGTCTGGAGCAAATCTCCTCCTTTTTCTCTTGTTCTCCCCTCTTTCTCTTCTTTTCCTATGAGCCATTTTCTTCACCTCCTTTTTCTTGTCTCGTATGCCATCCCTATCCTTCTCAACATTTTTCAGATGGTGTAATCCAACCCAAACCAGGCCAAGGAGATAGATCATAAACTTCAACTCTTTTAGGATCCGTAATATGATGTATCCTAAAATCAGGTAATAAGAGAGTCTTAGGAAACCGGTTTTATCTTCATATGACCAGAGGAGACTAGGCGGTGAAACCTTAATTTCTTTTTTATCGCTACCTAAGGAATAATACCTCAGGTGTGATAATCTTAATGAGTTCCGATATCGCCATATCTTTCTTCTTATTGGTCTCCTCTGTGGGTCTATGCTCTTATTTTTTATCTCAACCTGCTGTATTTCCGGTATCGTAAGTAGAGACTATCCTCCCTTAGATTCTAGGTGCAGCCTCACTTCGGGCGCCAATTGTAAAGG